>NW_027308226.1:5000-153104 GCF_047496885.1 Scyliorhinus torazame
ATGGCCACTTACAACCAGGAACAGAGACATTTGCAAAGCCTAGTGGGTAAAATGGGCAACGCGAGATTCAGGCAGGCTCTGGGCCTGCAATGTATATTTGCGAGTGAGGAGTCCAGACGGTCTCGAAACTCCGACCAATCAGCATTTTAATGGGGTCGATTAGCATTGGATGGCCCATCTCCACCAGACAAAGGACTGGTACTCGAGCGACCGGGACAGTCCCAGACATTTCGGCACCACTCCCTGTACTAGGGAAACAACGGGGTCGGTGACCGCTTGGGACACGCCCAGCCGCCCAGATCCCCGCCCGCTTATTGGTTAGAAATCGAACATAGTGATCAGGGATCACCCAATTAGTGGGCCCAACCTGAAGGACCGCCCGAAAGAGCGCGAAAACCCCCAAGCATAAGAGAGTCCACCATGTGTTCGGGCCCTCTTGGACTGGGCGCCCCGGCTACGACCATCTCCAATCGCAGAAGCAAGACCAAGTCCAACGCCCGCTACCAGGCGGCTGAGCCCAGCTGAGCAGCTGTTACTCCTACACACCCGATAGATCCAGAATCGAACTACGGCCACTGTTTTCTGACCTAAGGCGGGTGCCCGAAGTTAAGTACAGGTTGTCTTAGTTGTTAGGTGTAGTTAACGAGTAGTGTTTATGTTGCATGACTAATTGTGTGTAAATAAAGTACCCCTGATCCTGAACGAACTAACTGGTGTTTGGCTCTTTGGTCGATAGCCGGTTGAACCTTGTGGTGGTATCATTCGATACCTGGCCACTCCGAGCAATACAATATCGATATCCAAAGGAAGGAGGGCAACTTCACTGACTGCGACAGTTACAGCAGAGCCACAGAAAAGGCGACAGTGTCATTGGCAACCGTTCGGAAGAACCAACACATTTGGCAAGAGGGGTCGATCCCGGAGGACGGAGGGTGGTGTTGGTGCGGGGGGGGGGGGGGGGTGACGAGAGGGTGATATTGCAGGGGCTGGAGAGGGTGGGAGAACTGCGGCGATGTGGACATGGGTGGGAGGAGGGGGTGCAGGATTGGCCAGTGGGGGACGGGACGGGGGGGGGGGGGACTACGATGCGGACGACCGGTTTGTCATCGACTCAGGTCAGCCCACTCCTGGATCCCGGGCAGCGCTCCGTATAAAACCCTCACCATTCTCCTATCATCGCCTCCTTAATATTTTCAATAATTATAGGGTGTTGTCATGGAAAATCATTCTTCCCGACTCCCTCCAGATATGGGAGGCGGGATTCCCCGATCCTGAGGCTAAGTGTTGACACCGTCGTAAACGCGTCGTTGACGGCGTCAACGTGGCATCAGGAGCAGCACGTCTGACCCCTACAGGGGGCCAGCACGTCACTGGAGCGACCCACACTGCTCCAGCTGCCCATCCCCGGCGTCAGATGGGCGCCGCGCGGTCCGCACATACACAGTGGGACCGGCACGATTGTCGCACATACTCAGTGGGACCGGCGCGATTGTCGCACATGCTCAGTGGGACCGGCACGATTGTCGCACATGCGCAGTGGGACCGGCGCGATTGTCGCACATGCGCAGTGGGACCGGCGCGATTGCCGCGCATACTCAGTGGGACCGGCACGATTGTCGCACATACTCAGTGGGACCGGCACGATTGCCGCACATGCGCAGTGGGACCAGCACGATTGTCGCTCATACTCAGTGGGACCGGCACGATTGTCGCACATGCTCAGTGGGACCGGCACGATTGCCGTACATGCGCAGTGGGACCGGCGCGATTGCCGCACATGCTCAGTGGGACCGGCGCGATTGCCGCACATACTCAGTGGGACCGGCGCGATTGCCGCACATGCGCAGTGGGACCGGCGCGATTGCCGCACATGCGCAGTGGGACCGGCACGATTGCCGCACATGCGCAGTGGGACCGGCGCGATTGCCGCACATGCGCAGTGGGACCGGCGCGATTGTCGCACATACACAGTGGGACCGGCACGATTGCCGCACATACTCAGTGGGACCGGCGCGATTGTCGCACATACTCAGTGGGACCGGCGCGATTGCCGCACATGCGCAGTGGGACCGGCACGATTGTCGCACATGCTCAGTGGGACCGGCACGATTGTCGCACATGCTCAGTGGGACCGGCACGATTGCCGCACATACTCAGTGGGACCGGCACGATTGGCGCACATGCGCAGTGGGACCGGCGCGATTGCCGCACATACTCAGTGGGACCGGCGCGATTGCCGCACATGCGCAGTGGGACCGGCGCGATTGCCGCACATGCGCAGTGGGACCGGCACGATTGCCGCACATACTCAGTGGGACCGGCGCGATTGCCGCACATACACAGTGGGACTGGCACGATTGCCGCACAGACTCAGTGGGACCGGCGCGATTGTCGCACATGCTCAGTGGGACCGGCGCGATTGTCGCTCATACTCAGTGGGACTGGCGCGATTGCCGCACAGACTCAGTGGGACCGGCGCGATTGCCGCACAGACTCAGTGGGACCGGCGCGATTGCCGCACATGCTCAGTGGGACCGGCGCGATTGCCGCACATGCTCAGTGGGACCGGCGCGATTGCCGCACATGCTCAGTGGGACCGGCACGATTGTCGCACATGCTCAGTGGGACCGGCACGATTGCCGCACATACTCAGTGGGACCGGCACGATTGTCGCACATACTCAGTGGGACCGGCGCGATTGTCGCACATACTCAGTGGGACCGGCGCGATTGCCGCACATACTCAGTGGGACCGGCGCGATTGTCGCACATACCCAGTGGGACCGGCGCGATTGTCGCACATACTCAGTGGGACCGGCGCGATTGCCGCACATGCTCAGTGGGACCGGCGCGATTGTCGCACATGCTCAGTGGGACCGGCGCGATTGTCGCACATGCTCAGTGGGACCGGCGCGATTGTCGCACATGCTCAGTGGGACCGGCGCGATTGTCGCACATGCTCAGTGGGACCGGCGCGATTGCCGCACATGCTCAGTGGGACCGGCGCGATTGCCGCACATACTCAGTGGGACCGGCGCGATTGTCGCACATACTCAGTGGGACCGGCGCGATTGTCGCACATACTCAGTGGGACCGGCACGATTGTCGCACATACTCAGTGGGACCGGCACGATTGTCGCACATACTCAGTGGGACCGGCGCGATTGTCGCACATACTCAGTGGGACCGGCGCGATTGCCGCACATACTCAGTGGGACCGGCGCGATTGTCGCACATACTCAGTGGGACCGGCGCGATTGTCGCACAGACTCAGTGGGAACGGCGCGATTGTCGCACATACTCAGTGGGACCGGCGCGATTGCCGCACATACTCAGTGGGACCGGCGCGATTGTCGCACATACTCAGTGGGAACGGCACGATTGCCGCACATACTCAGTGGGACCGGCACGATTGTCGCACATGCGCAGTGGGACCGGCACGATTGCCGCACATGCTCAGTGGGACCGGCGCGATTGCCGCACATGCGCAGTGGGACCGGCACGATTGCCGCACATACTCAGTGGGACCGGCGCGATTGTCGCACATACTCAGTGGGACCGGCACGATTGCCGCACATGCTCAGTGGGACCAGCACGATTGCCGCACATACTCAGTGGGACCGGCACGATTGTCGCACATGCTCAGTGGGACCGGCACGATTGTCGCACATACTCAGTGGGACCGGCACGATTGCCGCACATACTCAGTGGGACCGGCACGATTGTCGCACATGCGCAGTGGGACCGGCGCGATTGCCGCACATGCGCAGTGGGACCGGCACGATTGCCGCACATGCTCAGTGGGACCGGCACGATTGTCGCACATGCTCAGTGGGACTGGCACGATTGTCGCACATGCGCAGTGGGACCGGCACGATTGTCGCACATGCTCAGTGGGAACGGCACGATTGTCGCACATGCGCAGTGGGACCGGCACGATTGTCGCGCATGCGCAGTGGGACCGGCACGATTGCCGCGCATACTCAGTGGGACCGGCGCGATTGTCGCGCATGCGCAGTGGGACCGGCACGATTGCCGCACATGCGCAGTGGGACCGGCACGATTGCCGCACATACTCAGTGGGACCGGCGCGATTGTCGCACATGCGCAGTGGGACCGGCGCGATTGTCGCACATGCGCAGTGGGACCGGCGCGATTGCCGCACATACTCAGTGGGACCGGCACGATTGCCGCACATACTCAGTGGGACCAGCGCGATTGCCGCACATGCGCAGTGGGACCGGCGCGATTGTCGCACATACTCAGTGGGACCGGCACGATTGCCGCACATACTCAGTGGGACCAGCGCGATTGCCGCACATGCGCAGTGGGACCGGCACGATTGCCGCACATGCGCAGTGGGACCGGCACGATTGCCGCACATGCGCAGTGGGACCGGCACGATTGCCGCACATGCGCAGTGGGACCGGCACGATTGCCGCTCATGCGCAGTGGGACCAGCGCGATTGCCGCACATGCTCAGTGGGACCGGCACGATTGCCGCACATGCGCAGTGGGACCGGCACGATTGCCGCACATGCGCAGTGGGACCAGCGCGATTGCCGCACATGCGCAGTGCGACCAGCGCGATTGCCGCACATGCTCAGTGGGACCGGCACGATTGCCGCACATGCGCAGTGGGACCGGCACGATTGCCGAACATGCGCAGTGGGACCAGCACGATTGCCGCTCATGCTCAGTGGGACCGGCACGATTGCCGCACATACTCAGTGGGACCGGCGCGATTGTCGCACATACTCAGTGGGACCGGCACGATTGCCGCACATACTCAGTGGGACCGGCACGATTGCCGCTCATGCTCAGTGGGACCGGCGCGATTGTCGCACATGCGCAGTGGGACCAGCACGATTGCCGCACATACTCAGTGGGACCGGCACGATTGCCGCACATACTCAGTGGGACCGGCACGATTGCCGCACATACTCAGTGGGACCGGCACGATTGCCGCACATACTCAGTGGGACCGGCACGATTGTCGCACAGACTCAGTGGGACCGGCGCGATTGTCGCACATGCTCAGTGGGACCGGCACGATTGTCGCACATGCTCAGTGGGACCGGCACGATTGTCGCACATGCTCAGTGGGACCGGCACGATTGTCGCACATACTCAGTGGGACCGGCACGATTGTCGCACATGCTCAGTGGGACCGGCACGATTGCCGCACATACTCAGTGGGACCGGCACGATTGTCGCACATGCGCAGTGGGACCGGCACGATTGTCGCACATGCTCAGTGGGACAGGCGCGATTGTCGCACATGCTCAGTGGGACCGGCGCGATTGTCGCACATGCTCAGTGGGACCGGCACGATTGTCGCACATACTCAGTGGGACCGGTACGATTGTCGCACATGCTCAGTGGGACCGGCGCGATTGTCGCACATGCTCAGTGGGACCGGCACGATTGTCGCACATGCTCAGTGGGACCGGCACGATTGCCGCACATGCTCAGTGGGACCAGCACGATTGCCGCACATGCTCAGTGGGACCGGCACGATTGCCGCACATGCTCAGTGGGACCGGCGCGATTGTCGCACATGCTCAGTGGGACCGGCACGATTGCCGCACATGCTCAGTGGGACCGGCACGATTGTCGCACATACTCAGTGGGACCGGTACGATTGTCGCACATGCTCAGTGGGACCGGCGCGATTGTCGCACATGCTCAGTGGGACCGGCACGATTGTCGCACATACTCAGTGGGACCGGCACGATTGCCGCACATACTCAATGGGACCGGCACGATTGCCGCACATGCGCAGTGGGACCGGCACGATTGCCGCACATACTCAGTGGGACCGGCACGATTGCCGCACATACTCAGTGGGACCGGCACGATTGCCGCACATGCTCAGTGGGACCGGCACGATTGCCGCACATGCGCAGTGGGACCGGCACGATTGCCGCACATGCTCAGTGGGACCGGCACGATTGCCGCACATGCTCAGTGGGACCGGCGCGATTGCCGCACATGCTCAGTGGGACCGGCACGATTGCCGCACATACTCAGTGGGACCGGCACGATTGCCGCACATACTCAGTGGGACCGGCACGATTGCCGCACATACTCAGTGGGACCGGCACGATTGCCGCACATACTCAGTGGGACCGGCGCGATTGCCGCACATGCGCAGTGGGACCGGCACGATTGCCGCACATACTCAGTGGGACCGGCACGATTGCCGCACATACTCAGTGGGACCGGCACGATTGCCGCACATGCTCAGTGGGACCGGCGCGATTGCCGCACATGCTCAGTGGGACCGGCGCGATTGCCGCACATGCTCAGTGGGACCGGCGCGATTGCCGCACATGCGCAGTGGGACCGGCACGATTGCCGCACATACTCAGTGGGACCGGCACGATTGTCGCACATGCGCAGTGGGACCGGCGCGATTGCCGCACATACCCAGTGGGACCGGCGCGATTGAGTAAAGCTCCCGCTACACTGTCCCCATCAAACACTCCCAGGACAGGTACAGCACGGGGTTAGATACAGAGTAAAGCTCCCTCTACACTGACCCCATCAAACACTCCCAGGACAGGTACAGCACGGGGTTAGATACAGAGTAAAGCTCCCTCTACACTGTCTCCATCAAACACTCCCAGGACAGGTACAGCACGGGGTTAGATACAGAGTAAAGCTCCCTCTACACTGTCCCATCAAACACTCCCAGGACAGGTACAGCACGGGGTTAGATACTGAGTAAAGCTCTCCCTACACTGTCCCCATCAAACACTCCCAGGACAGGTACAGCACAGGGTTAGATACAGAGTAAAGCTCCCTTCAACCTGTCCCCATCAAAGACTCCCAGGACAGGTACAGCACACGGATAGATACAGTGTAAAGCTACCTCTACACTGTCCTCATCAAACACTCCCAGGACAGGTACAGCACGGGGTTAGATACAGAGTAAAGCTCTCTCTACACTTTCCCATCAAACACTCCCAGGACAGGTACAGCACGGGGTTAGATACAGAGTAAAGCTCCCTCTGCACTGTCCCATCAAACACTCCCAGGACTTGTACAGCACGGGGTTCGATACAGGGTAAAGCTCCCTGTACACTGTCCCCATCAAACACTCCCAGGACAGGCACAGCACGGGGTTAGATACAGAGTAAAGCTCCCTCTACACTGTCCCATCAAACACTCCCAGGACAGGTACAGCACGGTGTTAGATACAGAGTAAAGCTCCCTCTACACTGTCCCCATCAAACACTCCCAGGACAGGAACAGCACGGGGTTCGATACAGAGTAAAGATCCCTCTACACTGACCCCATCAAACACTCCCAGGACAGGAACAGCACGGTGTTCGATTCAGAGTAAAGCTCCCTCTACACTGTCCACATCAAACACTCCCAGGACAGGTACAGCACGGCGTTAGAAACAAAGTAAAGCTCCCTCTCCACTGTCCCCATCAAACCCTCCCAGGACAGGCACAGCACGGGGTTAGATACAGAGTAAAGCTCCCTCTACACTGTCCCCATCAAACACTCCCAGGACAGGTACAGCACGGGGTGAGATACAGAGTAAAGCTAGCTCTACACTGTCCCCATCAAACACTCCCAGGACAGGTACAGCACGGGGTTAGATACAGAGTAAAGCTCCCTCTACACTGTCCCCATCAAACACTCCCAGGACAGGTACAGCACGGGGTTAGATACAGAGTAAAGCTACCTCTACACTGTCCCCATCAAACACTCCCAGGAGAGGTACAGCACGGGGTTAGATACAGAGTAAAGCTCCCTCAACACTGTCCCCATCAAACACTCCCAGGTCAGGGACAGCACGGTGCTGGATACAGAATGAAGCTCCCTCTACACTGACCTCATCAAACACTCCCAGGACAGGTACAGCACGGGGTTAGATACAGAGTAAAGCTCCCTCTACACTGTCTCCATCAAACACTCCCAGGACAGGTACAGCACAGGGTTAGATACAGAGTAAAGCTCCCTCTACACAGTCCCCATCAAACACTCCCAGAACATGTACAGCACACGGTTAGATACAGTGGAAAGCTCCCTCTACACTGTCCCCATCAAACACTCCCAGGACAGGTACAGCACGGGCTAAGATACAGAGTAAAGCTCCCTCTACACTGTCCCCATCAAACAATCCCAGAACAGGTACAGCACACGGTTAGATACAGTGTAAAGCTACCTCTACACTATACCCAACACTCCCAGGACAGGCACAGCACGGGGTTAGATACAGAGTAAACCTCCCTCTACACTGTCCCCATCAAACACTCCCAGGACAGGTACAGCACGGGGTTAGATACAGAGTAAAGCTCCATCTACACTGTCCCCATCAAACACTCCCAGGGCAGGTACAGCACGGGGATAGAAAAAGAGTAAACCTCCCTCTACACTGTCCCCATCAAACAGTCCCAGGACAGGTACAACACGGGGTTAGATACAGAGTAAAGCTCTCCCTACACTGTCCCCATCAAACACTCCCAGGACAGGTACAGCACAGGGTTAGATACAGAGTAAAGCTCCCTTCAACCTGTCCCCATCAAAGACTCCCAGGACAGGTACAGCACAGGGGTAGATACAGAGTAAAGCTCCATCTACACTGTCCCCATCAAACACTTCCAGAACAGGTACAGCACACGGATAGATACAGTGTAAAGCTACCTCTACACTGTCCTCATCAAACACTCCCAGGAGAGGTACAGCACGGGGTTAGATACAGAGTAAAGCTCTCTCTACACTTTCCCATCAAACACTCCCAGGACAGGTACAGCACGGGGTTAGATACAGAGTAAAGCTCCCTCTGCACTGTCCCATCAAACACTCCCAGGACTTGTACAGCACGGGGTTCGATACAGGGTAAAGCTCCCTGTACACTGTCCCCATCAAACACTCCCAGGACAGGCACAGCACGGGGTTAGATACAGAGTAAAGCTCCCTCTACACTGTCCCATCAAACACTCCCAGGACAGGTACAGCACGGTGTTAGATACAGAGTAAAGCTCCCTCTACACTGTCCCCATCAAACACTCCCAGGACAGGTACAGCACTGGGTTAGATACAGAGTAAAGCTCCCTCTACACCGTCCCCATCAAACACTCCCAGGACAGGTACAGCACGGGCTTAGATACAGAGTAAAGCTCCCTCTACACTGTCCCATCAAACACTCCCAGGACAGGTACAGCACGGTGTTAGATACAGAGTAAAGCTCCCTCTACACTGTCCCCATCAAACACTCCCAGGACAGGAACAGCACGGTGTTCGATTCAGAGTAAAGCTCCCTCTACACTGTCCACATCAAACACTCCCAGGACAGGTACAGCACGGCGTTAGAAACAAAGTAAAGCTCCCTCTACACTGTCCCCATCAAACCCTCCCAGGACAGGCACAGCACGGGGTTAGATACAGAGTAAAGCTCACTTCAACCTGTCCCCATCAAAGACTCCCAGGACAGGTACAGCACAGGGTTAGATACAGAGTAAAGCTCCCTCTACACTGTCCCCATCAAACACTCCCAGGACAGGTACAGCACGGGGTTAGATACACGCAAAACCTCCCTCTGCACTGTCCCCATCAAACACTCCCAGGACAGGTACAGCACGGGGTGAGATACAGAATAAAGCTATCTCTACACTGTCCCCATCAAACACTCCCAGGACAGGTACAGCACGGGGTTCGACACAGAGTAAACCTCCCTCTGCACTGTCCCCATCAAACACTCCCAGGACAGGTACAGCACAGGGTTAGATACAGAGTAAAGCTCCCTTCAACCTGTCCCCATCAAAGACTCCCAGGACAGGTACAGCACAGGGCTAGATACAGAGTAAAGCTCCCTCTACACTGTCCCCATCAAACACTTCCAGAACAGGTACAGCACACGGATAGATACAGTGTAAAGCTACCCCTACACTGTCTTCATCAAACACTCCCAGGACAGGTACAGCACGGGGTTAGATACAGAGTAAAGCTCCCTCTACACTTTCCCATCAAACACTCCCAGGACAGGTACAGCACGGGGTTAGATACAGAGTAAAGCTCCCTCTGCACTGTCCCATCAAACACTCCCAGGACTTGTACAGCACGGGGTTCGATACAGGGTAAAGCTCCCTGTACACTGTCCCCATCAAACACTCCCAGGACAGGCACAGCACGGGGTTAGATATAGAGTAAAGCTCCCTCTACACTGTCCCATCAAACACTCCCAGGACAGGTACAGCACGGCGTTAGGTACAGAGGAAACCACCCTCTACACTGTCCCCATCAAACACTCCCAGGACAGGAACAGCACGGGGTTCGATACAGAGTAAAGATCCCTCTACACTGACCCCATCAAACACTCCCAGGACAGGAACAGCACGGTGTTCGATTCAGAGTAAAGCTCCCTCTACACTGTCCACATCAAACACTCCCAGGACAGGTACAGCACGGCGTTAGAAACAAAGTAAAGCTCCCTCTACACTGTCCGCATCAAACACTCCCAGGACAGGTACAGCGCAGGGTTAGATACAGAGTAAAGCTCACTTCAACCTGTCCCCATCAAAGACTCCCAGGACAGGTACAGCACAGGGTTAGATACAGAGTAAAGCTCCCTCTACACTGTCCCCATCAAACACTCCCAGAACAGGTACAGCACACGGTTAGATACAGTGTAAAGCTACCTCAACACTGTCCCCAACACTCCCAGGACAGGCACAGCACGGGGTTAGATACAGAGAAAACCTCCCTCTACACTGTCCCAATCAAACACCCCCAGGACAGGAACAGCATGGGGTTAGATACAGAATAAAGCTATCTCTACACTGTCCCCATCAAACACTCCCAGGACAGGTACAGCACGGGGTTAGCTACAGAGTAAAGCTCCCTCTCCACTGTCCCATCAAACACTCCCAGGACAGGCACAGCACGGGGTTAGATACAGAGTAAAGCTCCCTCTGCACTGTCCACATCAAACACTCCCCGGACAGGAACAGCACGGGGTTCGATACAGAGTAAATCTCCCTCTATACTGTCCGCATCAAACACTCCTAGGACAGGTACAGCACGGGGTTAGATACAGTGTAAAGCTACCTCTACACTGTCCCCAACACTCCCTGGACAGGCACAGCACGGGGTTAGATACAGAGTAAAGCTCCCTCTACACTGTCCCCATCAAACACTCCCAGGACAGGTACAGCACGGGGTTAGATACAGAGTAAAGCTCCCTCAACACTATCCCCATCAAACACTACCAGGTCAGGTACAGCACGCGGTTAGATACAGAGTAAAGCTCTCTCTACACTGTCCCCATCAAACACTCCCAGGACAGGTACAGCACGGGGTTAGATACAGAGTAAAGCTCCCTCTACACTGTCCCCATCAAACACTCCCAGGAGAGGTACAGCACGGGGTTAGATACAGAGTAAAGCTCCCTCAACACTGTCCCCATCAAACACTCCCAGGTCAGGGACAGCACGGTGCTGGATACAGAATGAAGCTCCCTCTACACTGACCTCATCAAATACTCCCAGGACAGGTACAGCACGGGGTTAGATACAGAGTAAAGCTCCCTCGACACTGTCTCCATCAAACACTCCCAGGACAGGCACAGCACGGGGTTAGCTACAGAATAATGCTCCATCCACACTGTCCCCATCAAACAATCCCAGGACAGGTACAGCACAGGGTTAGATACAGAGTAAAGCTCCCTTCAACTTGTCCCCATCAAAGACTCCCAGGACAGGTACAGCACAGGGTTAGATACAGAGTAAAGCTCCCTCTACACTGTCCCCATCAAACACTCCCAGAACAGGTACAGCACACGGTTAGATACAGTGGAAAGCTCCCTCTACACTGTCCCCATCAAACACTCCCAGGACAGGTACAGCACGGGCTAAGATACAGAGTAAAGCTCCCTCTACACTGTCCCCATCAAACACTCCCAGAACAGGTACAGCACACGGTTAGATACAGTGTAAAGCTACCTCTACACTATACCCAACACTCCCAGGACAGGCACAGCACGGGGTTAGATACAGAGTAAACCTCCCTCTACACTGTCCCCATCAAACACTCCCAGGACAGGTACAGCACGGGTTTAGATACAGAGTAAAGCTCCCTCTACACTGTCCCCATCAAACACTCCCAGGACAGGTACAGCACGGGGTTCGACACAGAGTAAACCTCCCTCTGCACTGTCCCCATCAAACACTCCCAGGACAGGTACAGCACAGGGTTAGATACAGAGTAAAGCTCCCTTCAACCTGTCCCCATCAAAGACTCCCAGGACAGGTACAGCACAGGGCTAGATACAGAGTAAAGCTCCCTCTACACTGTCCCCATCAAACACTTCCAGAACAGGTACAGCACACGGATAGATACAGTGTAAAGCTACCCCTACACTGTCTTCATCAAACACTCCCAGGACAGGTACAGCACGGGGTTAGATACAGAGTAAAGCTCCCTCTACACTTTCCCATCAAACACTCCCAGGACAGGTACAGCACGGGGTTAGATACAGAGTAAAGCTCCCTCTGCACTGTCCCATCAAACACTCCCAGGACTTGTACAGCACGGGGTTCGATACAGGGTAAAGCTCCCTGTACACTGTCCCCATCAAACACTCCCAGGACAGGCACAGCACGGGGTTAGATATAGAGTAAAGCTCCCTCTACACTGTCCCATCAAACACTCCCAGGACAGGTACAGCACGGCGTTAGGTACAGAGGAAACCACCCTCTACACTGTCCCCATCAAACACTCCCAGGACAGGAACAGCACGGGGTTCGACACAGAGTAAAGATCCCTCTACACTGACCCCATCAAACACTCCCAGGACAGGAACAGCACGGTGTTCGATTCAGAGTAAAGCTCCCTCTACACTGTCCGCATCAAACACTCCCAGGACAGGTACAGCGCAGGGTTAGATACAGAGTAAAGCTCACTTCAACCTGTCCCCATCAAAGACTCCCAGGACAGGTACAGCACAGGGTTAGATACAGAGTAAAGCTCCCTCTACACTGTCCCCATCAAACACTCCCAGAACAGGTACAGCACACGGTTAGATACAGTGTAAAGCTACCTCAACACTGTCCCCAACACTCCCAGGACAGGCACAGCACGGGGTTAGATACAGAGAAAACCTCCCTCTACACTGTCCCAATCAAACACCCCCAGGACAGGAACAGCATGGGGTTAGATACAGAATAAAGCTACCTCTACACTGTCCCCATCAAACACTCCCAGGACAGGTACAGCACGGGGTTAGATACAGAGTAAAGCTCCCTCTACACTGTCCCCATCAAACACTCCCAGGACAGGCACAGCACGGGGTTAGATACAGAGTAAAGCTCCCTCTGCACTGTCCACATCAAACACTCCCCGGACAGGAACAGCACGGGGTTCGATACAGAGTAAATCTCCCTCTATACTGTCCGCATCAAACACTCCTAGGACAGGTACAGCACGGGGTTAGATACAGTGTAAAGCTACCTCTACACTGTCCCCAACACTCCCAGGACAGGCACAGCACGGGGTTAGATACAGAGAAAACCTCCCTCTACACTGTCCCAATCAAACACTCCCAGGACAGGAACAGCACGGGGTTAGATACAGAATAAAGCTACCTCTACACTGTCCCCATCAAACACTCCCAGGACAGGTACAGCACGGGGTTAGATACAGAGTAAGATCCCTCTACACTGTCCCCATGAAACACTCCCAGGACAGGTGCAGCACGGGGTTAGATACAGAGTAAAGCTGCCTCCACACTGTCCCCATCAAACACTCCCAGAACAGGTACAGCACACGGTTAGATACAGTGTAAAGCTACCTCTGCACTGTCTTCATCAAACACTCCCAGGACAGGTACAGCACGGGGTTAGATGCAGAGTAAAGATCCCTCTCCACTTTCCCATCAAACACTCCCAGGACAGGTACAGCACGGGGTTAGATACAGAGTAAAGCTCCCTCTGCACTGTCCCATCAAACACTCCCAGGACTTGTACAGCACGGGGTTCGATACAGAGTAAAGCTCCCTGTACACTGTCCCCATCAAACACTCCCAGGACAGGCACAGCATGGGGTTAGATACAGAGTAAAGCTCCCTCTACACTGTCCCATCAAACACTCCCAGGACAGGTACAGCACGGGGTTAGGTACAGAGGAAACCTCCCTCTACACTCTCCCCATCAAACACTCCCAGGACAGGTACTGCACGGGGTTAGATACAGAGTAAACATCCCTCTACACTGTCCCCATCAAACACTCCCAGGACAGGTACAGCACGGGGTTAGATACAGAATAAAGCTACCTCTACACTGTCCCCATCAAACACTCCCAGGACAGGTTCAGCACGGGGTTAGCTACAGAATAAAGCTCCATCCACACTGTGCCGATCAAACACTCCCAGGACAGGTACAGCACGGGGTTAGATACAGAGTAAAGCTCCCTCAACACTGTCCCCATCAAACACTCCCAGGACAGGTACAGCACGGGGTTAAATACAGAGTAAAGCTCCCTCTACACTGTCCCCATCAAACACTCCCAGGACAGGGACTGCATGGGGTTAGATACAGAGTAAAGCTCCCTCTACACTGTCCCCATCAAACACTCCCAGGACAGGGACTGCATGGGGTTAGATACAGAGTAAAGCTCCCTCTACACTGTCCCCATCAAACACTCCAAGGACAGGTACAGTACGGGCTTAGATACAGAGTAAAGCTCACTCTACACGGTCCCCATCAAACACTCCCAGGACAGGTACAGCACGGGGTTAGATACAGAGTAAAGCTCCCTCTACACTGTCCCCATCAAACACTCCAAGGACAGGTACAGTACGGGCTTAGATACAGAGTAAAGCTCACTCTACACGGTCCCCATCAAACACTCCCAGGACAGGTACAGTACGGGGATAGATACAGAGTAAAGCTCACCCTACACTGTCCCCATCAAACACTCCCAGGACAGGTTCTGCACACGGTTCGATACAGAGTAAAGCTCCCTTCAACCTGTCCCCATCAAACACTCCCAGGACAGGTACAGTACGGGATTAGATACAGAGTAAAGCTCCCTCTACACTGTCCCCATCAAACACTCCCAGGACAGGTACAGCACGGGGTTAGATACAGAGTAAAGCTCCCTCTACACTCTCCCCATCAAACACTCCCAGGACAGGTACTGCACGGGGTTAGATACAGAGTAAACATCCCTCTACACTGTCCCCATCAAACACTCCCAGGACAGGTACAGCACGGGGTTAGATACAGAGTAAAGCTCCCTCCACACTGTCCCCATCAAACACTCCCAGGACAGGTACAGCACGGGGTTAGATACAGAGTAAAGCTCCCTCTACACTGACCCCATCAAATACTCCCAGGACAGGTACAGCACGGGATTAGATACAGAGTAAAACTCCCTCTACACTGTCCCCATCAAACACTCCCAGGACAGGGACAGCACGGGGTTAGATACAGGGTAAAACTCCCTCTACACTGTCCCCATCAAACACTCCCAGGACAGGTACAGCACGGGATTAGATACAGAATGAAGCTCCCTCTACACTGACCCCATCAAACACTCCCAGGACAGGTACAGCACGGGGTTAGATACAGAGTAAAGCTCCCTCAACACTGTCCCCATCAAACACTCCCAGGACAGGTACAGCACGTGGTTAGATACAGAGTAAAGCTCCCTCTACACTGTCCCCATCAAAGACTCCCAGGACAGGTACAGCACGGGGTTAGATACAGAGTAAAGCTCCCTCTACACTGTCCCCATCATACACACCCAGGACAGGTACACTCCCAGGACAGGTACAGCACGGTGTTAGATACAGAATGAAGCTCCCTCTACACTGACCCCATCAAACACTCCAAGGACAGGTACAGCACGGTGTTAGATACAGAGTAAAGCTCCCTCTACACTGTCCCCATCAAAGACTCTCAGGACAGGTACAGCATGGGGTTAGATACAGTGAAAAGCTCCCTCTACACTGTCCCCATCATACACTCCCAGTACAGGTACAGCACGGTGTTAGATACAGAATTAAGCTCCCTCTACACTGACCCCATCAAACACTCCCAGGACAGGTACTGCACGGGGTTAGATACAGAGTAAACATCCCTCTACACTGTCCCCATCAACACTCCCAGGACAGGTACAGCACGGGTTAGATACAGAGTAAAGCTCCCTCCAATGCTCGGGCCTCAGAGGGCTCTTTTCTTATTTGATACTTTTTATTATTTTTTTTTTTTAGCTCCCTCTACACTGACCCCATCAAATACTCCCAGGACAGGTACAGCACGGGATTAGATACAGAGTAAAACTCCCTCTACACTGTCCCCATCAAACACTCCCAGGACAGGGAAAGCACGGGGTTAGATACAGGGTAAAACTCCCTCTACACTGTCCCCATCAAACACTCCCAGGACAGGTACAGCACGGGATTAGATACAGAATGAAGCTCCCTCTACACGGACCCCATCAAACACTCCCAGGACAGGTACAGCACGGGGTTAGATACAGAGTAAAGCTCCCTCAACACTGTCCCCATCAAACACTCCCAGGACAGGTACAGCACGTGGTTAGATACAGAGTAAAGCTCCCACTACACTGTCCCCATCAAAGACTCCCAGGACAGGTACAGCACGGGTTTAGATACAGAGTAAAGCTCCCTCTACACTGTCCCCATCATACACACCCAGGACAGGTACACTCCCAGGACGGGTACAGCACGGGGTTAGATACAGTGTAAAGCTCCCTCTACAATGTCCCCATCAAAGACTCCCAGGACAGGTAGAGCACAGGGTTAGATACAGAGTAAAGCTCCCTCTACACTGTCCCCATCAAAGACTCCCAGCACAGGTACAACATGGGGTTAGATACAGAGTAAAGCTCTCTCTACACTGTCCGCATCAAACACTCCCAGGACAGGTTCAGCACATGGTTAGATACAGAGTAAAGATCCCTTCAACCTGTCCCCATCAAAGACTCCCAGGACAGGTACAGCACAGGGTTAGATACAGAGTAAAGCTCCCTCTACACTGTCCCCAACAGTCCCAGGACAGGCACAGCACGGGGTTAGATACAGAGTAAACCTCCCTCCACACAGTCCCCATCAAAGACTCCCAGGACAAGTACAGCACGGCGTTAGGTACAGTGTAAAGCTCCCTCTACACTGTCCCCATCAAACACTCCCAGGAGAGGAACAGCACGGGGTTCGATTCAGAGTAAAGCTCCCTCTACACTGTCCTCATCAAACATTCCCAGGACAGGTACCGCACGGGGTTAGAAACAAAGTAAAGCTCCCTCTACATTGTCCCCATCAAACACTCCCAGGACAGGCACAGCACGGGGTTAGATACAGAGTAAATCTCCCTCTACACTGTCCACATCAAACACACACCGGACAGGGACAGAACGGGGTCCGATACAGAGTAAAGCTCCCTCTACACTGTCCGCATCAAACACTCCCAGGACAGGTGCACTCCCAGGACAGGTACAGCACGGTGTTAGGTACAGAATGAAGCTCCCTCTACACTGACCCCATCAAACACTCCCAGGACAGGTACAGCACGGGGTTAGATACAGAGTAAAGCTCCCTACACACCATCCCCATCAAACACTCCCAGGACAGGTACAGCACGGTGTTAGATACAGAGTAAAGCTCCCTCTACACTGTCCCCATCAAAGACTCCCAGGACAGGTACAGCACGGGGTTAGATACAGTGTAAAGCTCCCTCTACACTGTCCCCATCAAACACTCCCAGGACAGGTACAGCACGGGGTTAGATACAGACTAAAAGTCCCCCTACACTGTCCCCATCAAACACTCCCAGGACAGGTAGAGCACAGGGTTAGATACAGTGTAAATCTCCCTCTACACTGTCCCCATCAAACACTCCCAGAACAGGTACAGCACACGGATAGATACAGTGTAAAGCTACCTCCACACTGTCCCCATCAAACACTCCCAGGACAGGTCCAGCACGGGGTTAGATACAGAGTAAAGCTCCCTCTACACTGTCCCATCAAACACTCCCAGGACTGGTACAGCACGGGGTTAGGTACAGAGTAAAGCTCCCTCTACACTGTCCCCATCAAACACTCCCAGGACAGGTACAGCACGGTGTTAGATACAGAGTAAAGCTCCCTCTACACTGTCCCCATCAAAGACTCCCAGGACAGGTACAGCACGGGGTAAGATACAGTGTAAAGCTCCCTCTACACTGTCCCCATCAAACACTCCCAGGACAGGTACAGCACGGGGTTAGATACAGACTAAAACTCCCCCTACACTGTCCCCATCAAACACTCCCAGGACAGGTACAGCACGGGGTTAGATACAGAGTAAAGCTCCTTCTACACTGTCCCCATCAAACACTCCCAGGACAGGTACAGCACGGGGTTAAATACAGAGTAAAGCTCCTTCTACACTGTCCCCATCAAACACTCCCAGGACAGGGACAGCACAGCGTTAGAAACAAAGTAAAGCTCCCTCTACACTGTCCCCATCAAACACTCCCAGGACAGGTAGAGCACAGGGTTAGATACAGTGTAAAGCTCCCTCGACACTGTCCCCATCAAACACTCCCAGGACAGGTATAGCACGGGGTTAGATACAGATTAAAGCTCCCTCTACACTGTCCCATCAAACACTCACAGGACTGGTACAGCACGGGGTTAGATACAGAGTAAAGCTCCCTCTACACTGTCCCATCAAACACTCCCAGGACTGGTACAGCACGGTGTTAGATACAGTGTAAAGTTCCCTCTACACTGTCCACATCAAACACGCCCAGGACAGGTAAAGCACGGGGTTAGATACAGATTAAAGCTCCCTCTACACTGTCCCAATCAAACACTCCCAGGACAGGTACAGCACGGGGTTAAATACAGAGTAAAGCTCCTTCTACACTGTCCCCATCAAACACTCCCAGGACAGGGACAGCACGGGGTTAGATACAGAGTAAAGCTACCTCCACACTGTCCCCATCAAACACTCCCAGGACAGGTACAGTACGGGGTTAGATACAGAGTAAAGCTCCCTCTCCACCGTCCCCATCAAACACTCCCAGGACAGGTACAGCACGGGCTTAGATACAGAGTAAAGTTCCCTCGACACTGTCCCCATCAAACACTCCCAGGACAGGTAGAGCACAGGGTTAGATACAGTGTAAAGCTCCCTCGACACTGTCCCCATCAAACACTCCGAGAACAGGTACAGCACACGGATAGATACAGTGTAAAGCAACCTCCACACTGTCCCCATCAAACACTCCCAGGACAGGTACAGCACGGGGTTAGATACAGAGTAAAGCTCCCTCTACACTGTCCCATCAAACACTCCCAGGACTGGTACAGCACGGTGTTAGATACAGTGTAAAGTTCCCTCTACACTGTCCACATCAAACACGCCCAGGACAGGTAAAGCACGGGGTTAGATACAGAGTAAAGCTCCCTCTACACTGTCCCAATCAAACACTCCCAGGACAGGTACAGCACGGGGTTAGATACAGAGTAAAGCTCCCTCTACACTGTCCCCATCATACACTCCCAGGACAGGTACACTCCCAGGACAGGTACAGCACGGGGTTAAATACAGAGTAAAGCTCCTTCTACACTGTCCCCATCAAACACTCCCAGGACAGGGACAGCACGGCGTTAGAAACAAAGTAAAGCTCCCTCTACACTGTCCCCATCAAACACTCCCAGGACAGGTAGAGCACAGGGTTAGATACAGTGTAAAGCTCCCTCTACACTGTCCCCATCAAACACTCCCAGAACAGGTACAGCACACGGATAGATACAGTGTAAAGCTACCTCCACACTGTCCCCATCAAACACTCCCAGGACAGGTACAGCACGGGGTTAGATACAGAGTAAAGCTCCCTCTACACTGTCCCAATCAAACACTCCCAGGACAGGTACAGCACGGGGTTAGCTACAGAGTAAAGCTCCCTCTACACTATCCCAATCAAACACTCCCAGGACAGGTACAGCACGGGGTTCACTACAGAGTAAAGCTCCCTCTACACTGTCCCCATCAAACACTCCCAGGACAGGTAGAGCACGGGGTTAGATACAGAGTAAAGCTCCCGCTACACTGTCCCCATCAAACACTCCCAGGACAGGTGAAGCACGGGGTTAGATACAGAGTAAAACTCTCTCTACACTGTCGGCATCAAACACTCCCAGGACAGGTACAGCACGGGGTAGATACAGAGTAAAGCTCTCTCTGCACTGTCCCCATCAAACACTCCCAGGACAGGTACAGCACGGGGTTAGATACAGAGTAAAGCTCCCTCTACACTGTCTCCATCAAACACTCCCAGGACAGGTACAGCACGGGGTTAGATAGAGTAAAGCTCCCTCTACACTGTCCTCATCAAACAGTCCCAGGACAGGTACAGCACGAGGTTAGATACAGAGGAAAGCTCCCTCTGTACTGTCCCCATGAAACATTCCCAGGCCAGGTACAGCACGAGGTTAGATACAGTGTAAAGCTCCCTCTACACTGTCCCCAACTCTCCCAGGGCAGGCACAGCGCGGGGTTAGATACAGAGTAAAGCTCCCTCGACACTGTCCCCATCAAACACTCCCAGGACAGGTACAGCACGGTGTTAGATACAGAATGAAGCTCCCTCTACACTGACCCCATCAAACACTCCCAGGACAGGTACAGCACGGGGTGAGATACAGAGTAAAGCTCCCTCTACACTGACCCCATCATACACTCCCAGGACAGGTACACTCCCAGGACAGGTACAGCACGGTGTTAGATACAGAATGAAGCGCCCTCAACACTGACCCCATCAAACACTCCCAGGACAGGTACAGCACGGGGTTAGATACAGAGTAAAGCTCCCTCTACACTGACCCCATCAAACACTCCCAGGACAAGTACAGCACGGGTTTCGATGCAGAGTAAAGCTCCCTCTACACTGTCCACATCAAACACTCCCAGGACAGGTAAAGCACGGGGTTAGATACAGAGTAAAGCTCCCTCTACACTGTCCCAATCAAACATTCCCAGGACAGGTACAGCGTGGGGTTAGATACAGAGTAAAGCTCCCTCTACACTGTCCCCATCAAACACTTCCAGGACAGGTACAGCACGGGGTTAGCTACAGAATAAAGCTCCATCCACACTGTGCCCATCAAACACTCCCAGGACAGGTACAGCACGTGGTTGGATACAGAGAAAAGCTCCCTCTACACTGTCCCCATCAAACACACCCAGGACAGGAACACCACGGGGTTCGATACAGAGTAAAGCTCCCTCTACACTGTCCCCATCAAACACTCCCAGGACAGGTAAAGCACGGGGTTAGATACAGAGTAAAGCTCCCTCCACACTGTCCCCATCAAACACTCCCAGGACAGGAACAGCACATGGTTTGATACAGAGTAAAGCTCCCTCTACACTGTCCACATAAAACACTCCCAGGACAGGTAGCGCACGGGGTTAGATACAGAGTAAAGCTCCCTTCAACCTGTCCCCATCAAAGACTCCCAGGACAGGTACAGCACAGGGTTAGATACAGAGTAAAGCTCCCTCTACACTGTCCCCATCAAACACTCCCAGGACAGGTAAAGCACGGGGTTAGATACAGAATAAAGCTCCATCCACACTGTCCCCATCATACACTCCCAGGACAAGTACAGCACGGGGTTAGATACAGAGTAAAGCTCCCTCTACACTGTCCCCATCAAAGACTCCCAGGACAGGTACAGCACGGGGTTAGATACAGAGTAAAGCTCCCTCTACACTGTCCCCATCAAACACTCCCAGGACAGGTACACTCCCAGGACAGGTACAGCACGGTGTTAGATACAGAATGAAGCGCCCTCAACACTGACCCCATCAAACACTCCCAGGACAGGTACAGCACGGGGTTAGATACAGAGTAAAGCTCCCTCTACACTGACCCCATCAAACACTCCCAGGACAAGTACAGCACGGGTTTCGATGCAGAGTAAAGCTCCCTCTACACTGTCCACATCAAACACTCCCAGGACAGGTAAAGCACGGGGTTAGATACAGAGTAAAGCTCCCTCTACACTGTCCCAATCAAACATTCCCAGGACAGGTACAGCGTGGGGTTAGATACAGAGTAAAGCTCCCTCTACACTGTCCCCATCAAACACTTCCAGGACAGGTACAGCACGGGGTTAGCTACAGAATAAAGCTCCATCCACACTGTGCCCATCAAACACTCCCAGGACAGGTACAGCACGGGGTTGGATACAGAGAAAAGCTCCCTCTACACTGTCCCCATCAAACACTCCCAGGACAGGAACACCACGGGGTTCGATACAGAGTAAAGCTCCCTCTACACTGTCCCCATCAAACACTCCCAGGACAGGTAAAGCACGGGGTTAGATACAGAGTAAAGCTCCCTCCACACTGTCCCCATCAAACACTCCCAGGACAGGAAAAGCACATGGTTTGATACAGAGTAAAGCTCCCTCTACACTGTCCACATAAAACACTCCCAGGACAGGTAGCGCACGGGGTTAGATACAGAGTAAAGCTCCCTTCAACCTGTCCCCATCAAAGACTCCCAGGACAGGTACAGCACAGGGTTAGATACAGAGTAAAGCTCCCTCTACACTGTCCCCATCAAACACTCCCAGGACAGGTAAAGCACGGGGTTAGATACAGAATAAAGCTCCATCCACACTGTCCCCATCATACACTCCCAGGACAGGTGCAGCACGGGGTTAGATACAGAGTAAAGCTCCCTCTACACTGTCCCCACCAAACACTCCCAGGACAGGTACAGCACGGGGTTAGATACAGAGTAAAGCTCCCCCTACACTGTCCCCATCAAACACTCCCAGGACAGGTACAGCACGGACTTAGATACAGAGTAAAGCTCCCTCTACACTGTCCCCATCAAACGCTCCCGGGACAGGTACAGTACGGGGTTCGCTACAGAATAATGCTCCATCTACACTGTCCCCATCAAACACTCCCAGGACAGGTACAGCACGGGCTTAGCTACAGAGTAAAGCTCCCTCTACACTGTCCCCATCATACACTCCCAGGACAGGTACAGCACGGGGTTAGATACAGAATAATGCTCCATCTACACTGTCCCCATCAAACACTCCCAGGACAGGTACAGCACGGGCTTAGCTACAGAGTAAAGCTCCCTCTACACTGTCCCCATCATACACTCCCAGGACAGGTACAGCACGGGGTTAGATACAGAGTAAAGCTCCCTCTACACTGTCCCCATCATACACTCCCAGGCAGGTACAGCACGGGGTTAGATACAGAGTAAAGCTCCCTCTACACTGTCCCCATCATACACTCCCAGGACAGGTACAGCACGGGGTTAGATACAGAGTAAAGCTCCCCCTACACTGTCCCCATCAAACACTCCCAGGACAGGTACAGCACGGGCTTAGCTACAGAGTAAAGCTCCCTCTACACTGTCCCCATCATACACTCCCAGGACAGGTACAGCACGGGCTTAGCTACAGAGTAAAGCTCCCTCTACACTGTCCCCATCATACACTCCCAGGACAGGTACAGCACGGGGTTAGATACAGAGTAAAGCTCCCTCTACACTGTCCCCATCATACACTCCCAGGCAGGTACAGCACGGTGTTAGATACAGAATGAAGCTCCCTCTACACTGTCCACATAAAACACTCCCAGGGCATGTAGAGCACGGGGTTAGATACAGAGTAAAGCTCCCTCTACACTGTCCCCATCAAACACTCCCAGGACAGATAAAGCACGGGGTTAGATACAGAGTAAAGCTCCCTCTACACTGTCCCATTCAAACACTCCCAGGACAGGTACAGCACGGGGTTAGATACAGAATAAAGCTCCATCCACACTGTCCCCATCATACACCCCCAGGACAAGTACAGCACGGGGTTAGACACAGAGTAAAGCTCCCTCTACACTGTCCCCATCAAACACTCCCAGGACAGGTACAGCACGGGGTTAGATACAGAGTAAAGCTCCCGCGACACAGTCCCCATCAAAAACTCCCAGGACAGGTACAGCACGGGCTTAGATACAGAGTAAAGCTCCTTCTACACTGTCCCCATCAAACGCTCCCAGGACAGGTACAGTACGGGCTTAGCTACAGAGTAAAGCTCACTCTACACTGTCCCCATCAAACACTCCCAGGACAGAACCAGCACGGGGTTAGCTACAGAATAATGCTCCATCCACACTGTGCCCATCAAACACTCCCAGGACAGGTACAGCACGGGGTTAGGTACAGAGTAAAGCTGCCTCTTCACTGTCCCCATCAAACAGTCCCAGGACAGGTACAGCACACGGTTAGAGACAGAGTAAAGCTCCCTCTACACTGTCCCCATCACACACTCCCAGGACAGGTACAGCACGGGGTTAGATACAGAGTAAAGCTCCCTCTGTACTGGCCCCAACACTCCCAGGGCAGGCACAGCACGGGGTTAGATACAGAATAAACCTCCCTCTACACTGTCCCCATCACACACTCCCAGGACAGGTACAGCACGGGGTTAGATGCAGAGTAAAGCTCCCTCTACACTGTCCCCATCAAACACTCCCAGGACATGTACAGCACGGGGTGCGATACAGAGTAAAGCTCCCTCTACACTGTCCCCATCAAACACTCCCAGGACAGGTACAGCACGGGGTTAGATACAGAGTAAAGCTCCCTCTACACTGTCCCCATCAAAGACTCCCAGGACAGGTACAGCACGGGGTTAGATACAGAGTAAAGCTCCCTCTACACTGTCCCCATCATAAACTCCCAGGACAGGTACAGCACGGGGTTAGATACAGAATGAAGCTCCCTCTGCACTGACCTAATAAAACACTCCCAGGACAGGTAAAGCATGGGGTGAGATACAGAGTAAAGCTCCCTCTACACTGTCCCAATCAAACACTCCCAGGACAGGTACAGCACGGGGTTAGATACAGAATAAAGCTCCATCCACACTGTCCCCATCAAACACTCCCAGGACAGGTACAGCACGGGGTTAGATACAGAGTAAAGCTCCCTCCACACTGTCCCCATCAAACACTCCCAGGACAGGAACAGCACATGGTTTGATACAGAGTAAAGCTCCCTCTACACTGTCCACATAAAACACTCCCAGGACAGGTAGCGCACGGGGTTAGATACAGAGTAAAGCTCCCTTCAACCTGTCCCCATCAAAGACTCCCAGGACAGGTACAGCACAGGGTTAGATACAGAGTAAAGCTCCCTCTACACTGTCCACATCAAACACTCCCAGGACAGGTAAAGCACGGGGTTAGATACAGAATAAAGCTCCATCCACACTGTCCCCATCATACACTCCCAGGACAAGTACAGCACGGGGTTAGATACAGAGTAAAGCTCCCTCTACACTGTCCCCATCAAAGACTCCCAGGACAGGTACAGCACGGGGTTAGATACAGAGTAAAGCTCCCTCTACACTGTCCCCATCATACACTCCCAGGACAGGTACACTCCCAGGACAGGTACAGCACGGTGTTAGATACAGAATGAAGCGCCCTCAACACTGACCCCATCAAACACTCCCAGGACAGGTACAGCACGGGGTTAGATACAGAGTAAAGCTCCCTCTACACTGACCCCATCAAACACTCCCAGGACAAGTACAGCACGGGTTTCGATGCAGAGTAAAGCTCCCTCTACACTGTCCACATCAAACACTCCCAGGACAGGTAAAGCACGGGGTTAGATACAGAGTAAAGCTCCCTCTACACTGTCCCAATCAAACATTCCCAGGACAGGTACAGCGTGGGGTTAGATACAGAGTAAAGCTCCCTCTACACTGTCCCCATCAAACACTTCCAGGACAGGTACAGCACGGGGTTAGCTACAGAATAAAGCTCCATCCACACTGTGCCCATCAAACACTCCCAGGACAGGTACAGCACGGGGTTGGATACAGAGAAAAGCTCCCTCTACACTGTCCCCATCAAACACTCCCAGGACAGGAACACCACGGGGTTCGATACAGAGTAAAGCTCCCTCTACACTGTCCCCATCAAACACTCCCAGGACAGGTAAAGCACGGGGTTACTTACAGAGTAAAGCTCCCTCCACACTGTCCCCATCAAACACTCCCAGGACAGGAACAGCACATGGTTTGATACAGAGTAAAGCTCCCTCTACACTGTCCACATAAAACACTCCCAGGACAGGTAGCGCACGGGGTTAGATACAGAGTAAAGCTCCCTTCAACCTGTCCCCATCAAAGACTCGCAGGACAGGTACAGCACATGGTTAGATACAGAGTAAAGCTCCCTCTACACTGTCCCCATCAAACACTCCCAGGACAGGTAAAGCACGGGGTTAGATACAGAATAAAGCTCCATCCACACTGTCCCCATCATACACTCCCAGGACAAGTACAGCACGGGGTTAGATACAGAGTAAAGCTCCCTCTACACTGTCCCCATCAAACACTCCAAGGACAGGTACAGCGCGGGGTTAGATACAGAGTAAAGCTCCCGCTACACTGTCCCCATCAAACACTCCCAGGACAGGTGCAGCACGGGGTTAGATACAGAGTAAAGCTCCCTCTACACTGTCCCCACCAAACACTCCCAGGACAGGTACAGCACGGACTTAGATACAGAGTAAAGCTCCCTCTACACTGTCCCCATCAAACGCTCCCGGGACAGGTACAGTACGGGGTTCGCTACAGAATAATGCTCCATCTACACTGTCCCCATCAAACACTCCCAGGACAGGTACAGCACGGGCTTAGCTACAGAGTAAAGCTCCCTCTACACTGTCCCCATCATACACTCCCAGGACAGGTACAGCACGGGGTTAGATACAGAATAATGCTCCATCTACACTGTCCCCATCAAACACTCCCAGGACAGGTACAGCACGGGCTTAGCTACAGAGTAAAGCTCCCTCTACACTGTCCCCATCATACACTCCCAGGACAGGTACAGCACGGGGTTAGATACAGAGTAAAGCTCCCTCTACACTGTCCCCATCATACACTCCCAGGCAGGTACAGCACGGGGTTAGAAACAGAGTAAAGCTCCCTCTACACTGTCCCCATCATACACTCCCAGGACAGGTACAGCACGGGGTTAGATACAGAGTAAAGCTCCCCCTACACTGTCCCCATCAAACGCTCCCGGGACAGGTACAGTACGGGGTTCGCTGCAGAATAATGCTCCATCTACACTGTCCCCATCAAACACTCCCAGGACAGGTACAGCACGGGCTTAGCTACAGAGTAAAGCTCCCTCTACACTGTCCCCATCATACACTCCCAGGACAGGTACAGCACGGGGTTAGATACAGAATAATGCTCCATCTACACTGTCCCCATCAAACACTCCCAGGACAGGTACAGCACGGGCTTAGCTACAGAGTAAAGCTCCCTCTACACTGTCCCCATCATACACTCCCAGGACAGGTACAGCACGGGGTTCGATACAGAGTAAAGCTCCCTCTACACTGTCCCCATCATACACTCGCAGGCAGGTACAGCACGGGGTTAGATACAGAGTAAAGCTCCCTCTACACTGTCCCCATCATACACTCCCAGGACAGGTACAGCACGGGGTTAGATACAGAGTAAAGCTCCCCCTACACTGTCCCCATCAAACACTCCCAGGACAGGTACAGCACGGGCTTAGCTACAGAGTAAAGCTCCCTCTACACTGTCCCCATCATACACTCCCAGGACAGGTACAGCACGGGCTTAGCTACAGAGTAAAGCTCCCTCTACACTGTCCCCATCATACACTCCCAGGACAGGTACAGCACGGGGTTAGATACAGAATAATGCTCCATCTACACTGTCCCCATCAAACACTCCCAGGACAGGTACAGCACAGGCTTAGCTACAGAGTAAAGCTCCCTCTACACTGTCCCCATCATACACTCCCAGGACAGGTACAGCACGGGGTTAGATACAGAGTAAAGCTCCCTCTACACTGTCCCCATCATCCACTCCCAGGCAGGTACAGCACGGTGTTAGATACAGAATGAAGCTCCCTCTACACTGTCCACATAAAACACTCCCAGGGCATGTAGAGCACGGGGTTAGATACAGAGTAAAGCTCCCTCTACACTGTCCCCATCAAACACTCCCAGGACAGATAAAGCACGGGGTTAGATACAGAGTAAAGCTCCCTCTACACTGTCCCATTCAAACACTCCCAGGACAGGTACAGCACGGGGTTAGATACAGAATAAAGCTCCATCCACACTGTCCCCATCATACACCCCCAGGACAAGTACAGCACGGGGTTAGACACAGAGTAAAGCTCCCTCTACACTGTCCCCATCAAACACTCCCAGGACAGGTACAGCACGGGGTTAGGTACAGAGTAAAGCTGCCTCTTCACTGTCCCCATCAAACAGTCCCAGGACAGGTACAGCACACGGTTAGAGACAGAGTAAAGCTCCCTCTACACTGTCCCCATCACACACTCCCAGGACAGGTACAGCACGGGGTTAGATACAGAGTAAAGCTCCCTCTGTACTGGCCCCAACACTCCCAGGGCAGGCACAGCACGGGGTTAGATACAGAATAAACCTCCCTCTACACTGTCCCCATCACACACTCCCAGGACAGGTACAGCACGGGGTTAGATGCAGAGTAAAGCTCCCTCTACACTGTCCCCATCAAACACTCCCAGGACATGTACAGCACGGGGTGCGATACAGAGTAAAGCTCCCTCTACACTGTCCCCATCAAACACTCCCAGGACAGGTACAGCACGGGGTTAGATACAGAGTAAAGCTCCCTCTACACTGTCCCCATCAAAGACTCCCAGGACAGGTACAGCACGGGGTTAGATACAGAGTAAAGCTCCCTCTACACTGTCCCCATCATACACTCCCAGGACAGGTACAGCACGGGGTTCGATACAGAGTAAAGCTCCCTCTACACTGTCCCCATCATACACTCGCAGGCAGGTACAGCACGGGGTTAGATACAGAGTAAAGCTCCCTCTACACTGTCCCCATCATACACTCCCAGGACAGGTACAGCACGGGGTTAGATACAGAGTAAAGCTCCCCCTACACTGTCCCCATCAAACACTCCCAGGACAGGTACAGCACGGGCTTAGCTACAGAGTAAAGCTCCCTCTACACTGTCCCCATCATACACTCCCAGGACAGGTACAGCACGGGCTTAGCTACAGAGTAAAGCTCCCTCTACACTGTCCCCATCATACACTCCCAGGACAGGTACAGCACGGAGTTAGATACAGAATAATGCTCCATCTACACTGTCCCCATCAAACACTCCCAGGACAGGTACAGCACAGGCTTAGCTACAGAGTAAAGCTCCCTCTACACTGTCCCCATCATACACTCCCAGGACAGGTACAGCACGGGGTTAGATACAGAGTAAAGCTCCCTCTACACTGTCCCCATCATCCACTCCCAGGCAGGTACAGCACGGTGTTAGATACAGAATGAAGCTCCCTCTACACTGTCCACATAAAACACTCCCAGGGCATGTAGAGCACGGGGTTAGATACAGAGTAAAGCTCCCTCTACACTGTCCCCATCAAACACTCCCAGGACAGATAAAGCACGGGGTTAGATACAGAGTAAAGCTCCCTCTACACTGTCCCATTCAAACACTCCCAGGACAGGTACAGCACGGGGTTAGATACAGAATAAAGCTCCATCCACACTGTCCCCATCATACACCCCCAGGACAAGTACAGCACGGGGTTAGACACAGAGTAAAGCTCCCTCTACACTGTCCCCATCAAACACTCCCAGGACAGGTACAGCACGGGGTTAGGTACAGAGTAAAGCTGCCTCTTCACTGTCCCCATCAAACAGTCCCAGGACAGGTACAGCACACGGTTAGAGACAGAGTAAAGCTCCCTCTACACTGTCCCCATCACACACTCCCAGGACAGGTACAGCACGGGGTTAGATACAGAGTAAAGCTCCCTCTGTACTGGCCCCAACACTCCCAGGGCAGGCACAGCACGGGGTTAGATACAGAATAAACCTCCCTCTACACTGTCCCCATCACACACTCCCAGGACAGGTACAGCACGGGGTTAGATGCAGAGTAAAGCTCCCTCTACACTGTCCCCATCAAACACTCCCAGGACATGTACAGCACGGGGTGCGATACAGAGTAAAGCTCCCTCTACACTGTCCCCATCAAACACTCCCAGGACAGGTACAGCACGGGGTTAGATACAGAGTAAAGCTCCCTCTACACTGTCCCCATCAAAGACTCCCAGGACAGGTACAGCACGGGGTTAGATACAGAGTAAAGCTCCCTCTACACTGTCCCCATCATAAACTCCCAGGACAGGTACAGCACGGGGTTAGATACAGAATGAAGCTCCCTCTGCACTGACCTAATAAAACACTCCGAGGACAGGTAAAGCATGGGGTGAGATACAGAGTAAAGCTCCCTCTACACTGTCCCAATCAAACACTCCCAGGACAGGTACAGCACGGGGTTAGATACAGAATAAAGCTCCATCCACACTGTCCCCATCAAACACTCCCAGGACAGGTACAGCACGGGGTTAGATACAGAGTAAAGCTCCCTCTACACTGTCCCCATCAAACACTCCCAGGACAGGTACAGCACGGGATTAGACACAGACTAAAGCTCCCTCTACAATGTCCCCAACAAACACTCCCAGGACAGGTACAGCACGGGGTTAGATACAGAGTAAAGCTCCCTCTACACTGTCCACATCAAACACTCCCAGGACAGGTACAGCATGGGGTTAGATACAGAGTAAAGCTCCCTCTACACTGTCCTCATCAAACAGTCCCAGGACAGGTACAGCACGGGGTTAGATACAGAGTAAAGCTCCCTCTGTACTGGCCCCATGAAAAACTCCCAGGGCAGGTACAGCACGAGTTTCGATACAGAGTAAAGCTCCCTCTACACTGTCCCCATCAAACACTCCCAGGACAGGTACAGCACACTGTTAGATACAGTGTAAAGCTCCCTCTACACTGTCCCCAACACTCCCAGGGCAGGTACAGCACGGGGTTAGATGCAGAGTAAAGCTCCCTCTACGCTGTCCCAAACAAACACTCCAAGCACAGGTACAGCACGGGGTTAGATACAGAGTAAAGCTCCCTCTACACTGTCCCCAACACTCCCAGGACAGGTACAGCACGGGGTTAGATACAGAGTAAAGCTCCCTCTACACTGTCCCCAACACTCCCAGGACAGGTACAGCACGGGGTTAGATACAGAGTAAAGCTCCCTCTACACTGTCCCCATCAAACACTCCCCAGACAGGAACAGCACGGTGTTCGATACAGAGTAAAACTCCCTCTACAATGTCCCCATCAAACACTCCCAGGACAGGTACAGCACGGGGTTAACGACAGAATAAAGCTCCATCCACGCTGTCCCCATCAAACACTCCTAGGACAGGTACAGCACGGGGTTAGATACAGAGTAAAGCTACCTCTACACTGACACTATCAAACACTCCCAGGACAGGTACAGCACAGGGTGAGATACAGAGTAAACCTCCCTCTACACTGTCCCCATCAAACACTCCCACAACAGGGACAGCACACGGTTAGATACAGTGTAAAGCTACCTCTACACTGTCCCCAACACTCCCAGGACAGGCACAGCACGGCGTTAGATACAGAGTAAACCTCCCTCTACACTGTCCCCAACACTCCCAGGACAGGCACAGCACGGGGTTAGATACAGAGTAAACCTCCCTCGACACTGTCCCCATCAAACACTCCCAGGACAGGCACAGCACGGGGTTAGATACAGAGAAAACCTCCCTCTACACTGACCACATCAAACACTCCCAGGACAGGTACAGCACAGGGTTAGATACAGAGTAAAGCTCCGTTCAACCTGTCCCCATCAAAGACTCCCAGGACAGGTACAGCACGGGCTTAGCTACAGAGTAAAGCTCCCTCTACACTGTCCCCATCATACACTCCCAGGACAGGTACAGCACGGGGTTAGATACAGAATAATGCTCCATCTACACTGTCCCCATCAAACACTCCCAGGACAGGTACAGCACGGGCTTAGCTACAGAGTAAAGCTCCCTCTACACTGTCCCCATCATACACTCCCAGGACAGGTACAGCACGGGGTTAGATACAGAGTAAAGCTCCCTCTACACTGTCCCCATCATACACTCCCAGGCAGGTACAGCACGGGGTTAGATACAGAGTAAAGCTCCCTCTACACTGTCCCCATCATACACTCCCAGGACAGGTACAGCACGGGGTTAGATACAGAGTAAAGCTCCCCCTACACTGTCCCCATCAAACACTCCCAGGACAGGTACAGCACGGGCTTAGCTACAGAGTAAAGCTCCCTCTACACTGTCCCCAGCATACACTCCCAGGCAGGTACAGCACGGTGTTAGATACAGAATGAAGCTCCCTCTACACTGTCCACATAAAACACTCCCAGGGCATGTAGAGCACGGGGTTAGATACAGAGTAAAGCTCCCTCTACACTGTCCCCATCAAACACTCCCAGGACAGATAAAGCACGGGGTTAGATACAGAGTAAAGCTCCCTCTACACTGTCCCATTCAAACACTCCCAGGACAGGTACAGCACGGGGTTAGATACAGAATAAAGCTCCATCCACACTGTCCCCATCATACACCCCCAGGACAAGTACAGCACGGGGTTAGACACAGAGTAAAGCTCCCTCTACACTGTCCCCATCAAACACTCCCAGGACAGGTACAGCACGGGGTTAGATACAGAGTAAAGCTCCCGCGACACAGTCCCCATCAAAATCTCCCAGGACAGGTACAGCACGGGCTTAGATACAGAGTAAAGCTCCTTCTACACTGTCCCCATCAAACGCTCCCAGGACAGGTACAGTACGTACGGGCTTAGCTACAGAGTAAAGCTCACTCTACACTGTCCCCATCAAACACTCCCAGGACAGAACCAGCACGGGGTTAGCTACAGAATAATGCTCCATCCACACTGTGCCCATCAAACACTCCCAGGACAGGTACAGCACGGGGTTAGGTACAGAGTAAAGCTGCCTCTTCACTGTCCCCATCAAACAGTCCCAGGACAGGTACAGCACACGGTTAGAGACAGAGTAAAGCTCCCTCTACACTGTCCCCATCACACACTCCCAGGACAGGTACAGCACGGGGTTAGATACAGAGTAAAGCTCCCTCTGTACTGGCCCCAACACTCCCAGGGCAGGCACAGCACGGGGTTAGATACAGAATAAACCTCCCTCTACACTGTCCCCATCACACACTCCCAGGACAGGTACAGCACGGGGTTAGATGCAGAGTAAAGCTCCCTCTACACTGTCCCCATCAAACACTCCCAGGACATGTACAGCACGGGGTGCGATACAGAGTAAAGCTCCCTCTACACTGTCCCCATCAAACACTCCCAGGACAGGTACAGCACGGGGTTAGATACAGAGTAAAGCTCCCTCTACACTGTCCCCATCAAAGACTCCCAGGACAGGTACAGCACGGGGTTAGATACAGAGTAAAGCTCCCTCTACACTGTCCCCATCATAAACTCCCAGGACAGGTACAGCACGGGGTTAGATACAGAATGAAGCTCCCTCTGCACTGACCTAATAAAACACTCCCAGGACAGGTAAAGCATGGGGTGAGATACAGAGTAAAGCTCCCTCTACACTGTCCCAATCAAACACTCCCAGGACAGGTACAGCACGGGGTTAGATACAGAATAAAGCTCCATCCACACTGTCCCCATCAAACACTCCCAGGACAGGTACAGCACGGGGTTAGATACAGAGTAAAGCTCCCTCTACACTGTCCCCATCAAACACTCCCAGGACAGGTACAGCACGGGATTAGATACAGACTAAAGCTCCCTCTACAATGTCCCCAACAAACACTCCCAGGACAGGTACAGCACGGGGTTAGATACAGAGTAAAGCTCCCTCTACACTGTCCACATCAAACACTCCCAGGACAGGTACAGCATGGGGTTAGATACAGAGTAAAGCTCCCTCTACACTGTCCTCATCAAACAGTCCCAGGACAGGTACAGCACGGGGTTAGATACAGAGTAAAGCTCCCTCTGTACTGGCCCCATGAAAAACTCCCAGGGCAGGTACAGCACGAGTTTCGATACAGAGTAAAGCTCCCTCTACACTGTCCCCATCAAACACTCCCAGGACAGGTACAGCACACGGTTAGATACAGTGTAAAGCTCCCTCTACACTGTCCCCAACACTCCCAGGGCAGGTACAGCACGGGGTTAGATGCAGAGTAAAGCTCCCTCTACACTGTCCCCATCAAACACTCCCAGGACAGGTACAGCACAGGGTTAGATACAGAGTAAAGCTCCCTTCAACCTGTACCCATCAAAGACTCCCAGGACAGGTACAGCACACGGTTAGATACAGTGTAAAGCAACCTCTACACTGTCCCCAAAACTCCCAGGACAGGCACAGCACGGGGTTAGATACAGAGTAAACCTCCCGCTACACTGTCCCCATCAAACACTCCCAGGACAGGTACAGCACGGCTTTAGATACAGAGTAAAGCTCCCTCTACACTGTCCCCATCAAACACTCCCAGGACAGGTAGAGCACGGGGTTCGATACAGAGTAAAGCTCCCTCTACACTGTCCCCATCAAACACTCCCAGGACAGGTACAGCACAGGGTTAGATACAGAGTAAAGCTCCCGCTACACAGTACCCATCAAAAACTCCCAGGACAAGTACAGCACGGGCTTAGATACAGAGTAAAGCTCCCTCTACACTGTCCCCATCAAACACTCCCAGGACAGGTACAGCACAGGGTTAGATACAGAGTAAAGCTCCCGCTACACAGTACCCATCAAAAACTCCCAGGACAGGTACAGCACGGGCTTAGATACAGAGTAAAGCTCCCTCTACACTGTCCTCATCAAACAGTCCCAGGACAGGTACAGCACGGGGTTAGATACAGAGTAAAGCTCCCTCTGTACTGGCCCCATGAAAAACTCCCAGGGCAGGTACAGCACGAGTTTCGATACAGAGTAAAGCTCCCTCTACACTGTCCCCATCAAACACTCCCAGGACAGGTACAGCACACGGTTAGATACAGAGTAAAGCTCCCTCTACACTGTCCCCAACACTCCCAGGGCAGGTACAGCACGGGGTTAGATGCAGAGTAAAGCTCCCTCTACGCTGTCCCAAACAAACACTCCAAGCACAGGTACAGCACACGGTTAGATACAGTGTAAAGCTCCCTCTACACTGTCCCCAACACTCCCAGGACAGGTACAGCACAGGGTTAGATACAGAGTAAAGCTCCCTTCAACCTGTACCCATCAAAGACTCCCAGGACAGGTACAGCACACGGTTAGATACAGTGTAAAGCAACCTCTACACTGTCCCCAAAACTCCCAGGACAGGCACAGCACGGGGTTAGATACAGAGTAAACCTCCCGCTACACTGTCCCCATCAAACACTCCCAGGACAGGTACAGCACGGCTTTAGATACAGAGTAAAGCTCCCTCTACACTGTCCCCATCAAACACTCCCAGGACAGGTAGAGCACGGGGTTCGATACAGAGTAAAGCTCCCTCTACACTGTCCCCATCAAACACTCCCAGGACAGGTACAGCACAGGGTTAGATACAGAGTAAAGCTCCCGCTACACAGTACCCGTCAAAAACTCCCAGGACAAGTACAGCACGGGCTTAGATACAGAGTAAAGCTCCCTCTACACTGTCCCCATCAAACACTCCCAGGACAGGTACAGCACAGGGTTAGATACAGAGTAAAGCTCCCGCTACACAGTACCCATCAAAAACTCCCAGGACAGGTACAGCACGGGCTTAGATACAGAGTAAAGCTCCCTCTACACTGTCCCCATCAAACACTCCCAGGACAGGTACAGCACGGGGTTAGATACCGAGTAAAGCTCCCTCTACACTGTCCCCATCAAACACTCCCAGGTCAGGAACAGCACGAGGTTAGATTCAGAGTAAAGCTCCCTCTACACTGTCCCCATCAAACACTCCCAGGACAGGTACAGCACAGGGTTAGATATAGAGTAAAGCTCCCTTCAACCTGTCCCCATCAAAGACTCCCAGGACAGGTACAGCACAGGGTTAGATACAGAGTAAATCTCCCTCTACACTGTCCTCATCAAACAGTCCCAGGACAGGTACAGCACAGGGTGAGATACAGAGTAAAGCTCCCTCTACACTGTCCCCATCAAACACTCCCAGGACAGGTACAGCACGGGGTTCGATACAGATTAAAGCTCCCTCTACACTGTCCACATCAAACACCCCCAGGACAGGTACAGCACAGGGTTAGATACAGAGTAAAGCTCCCGCTACACAGTACCCATCAAAAACTCCCAGGACTGGTACAGCACGGGCTTAGATACAGAGTAAAGCTCCCTCTACACTGTCCCCATCAAACGCTCCCAGGACAGGTACAGTACGGGCTGAGATACAGAGTAAAGCTCACTCTACACTGTCCCCATCAAAGACTCCCAGGACAGATACAGCACGGGGTTAGATACAGAATAATGCTCCATCCACACTGTGCCCATCAAACACTCCCAGGACAGGTACAGCACGGGGTTAGATGCAGAGTAAAGCTCCCTCTACACTGTCCCCATCAAACACTCACAGGACAGGTACAGCACGGGGTTAGATACAGAGTAAAGCTCCCTCTACACTGTCCCCATCAAACACTCCCAGGACAGGTACAGCACGGGGTTAGATACAGAGTAAAGCTCCCTCTACACTGTCCCCATCAAACACTCCCAGGACAGGTACAGCACGGGGTTAGATACAGAGTAAAGCTCGCTCTACACTGTTCCCATTCAACACACCCAGGACAGGTACAGCACGGGGTTAGATACAGAGTAATGCTCCCCCTACACTATCCCCATCAAACACTCCCAGGACAGGGACAGGGACGGGGTTAGATACAGAGTAAAGCTCGCTCTACACTGTTCCCACCAAACACACCCAGGACAGGTACAGCACGGCGTTAGAAACAAAGTAAACCTCTCTCTACACTGTCACCATCAAACACTCCCAGGACAGGGACAGCACGGGGTTAGATACAGAGTAAAGCTCGCTCTACACTGTTCCCATCAAACACTCCCAGGACAGGTACTGCACGGCGTTAGAAACAAAGTAAAGCTCTCTCTACACTGTCCCCATCAATACTCCCAGGACAGGTACAGCACGGGGTTAGATACAGAGTAAAGCTCTCTCTACACTGTCCGCATCAAACACTCCCTGGACAGGTACAGCACAGGGTTAGATACAGTGTTAAGCTCCCTCTCCACTGTCCGCATCAAACACTCCCAGGAAAGGTACAGCACGGGGTTCGATACAGTGTAAAGCTCCCTCTGCACTGTCCCCAACCGTCCCAGGTCAGGCACAACACGGGGTTAGATACAGAGTAAAGCTCCCTCTACACTGTCCCCATCAAACACTCCCAGGACAGGTACAGCACAGGGTTAGATACAGAGTAAAGCTCCCGCTACACAGTACCCATCAAAAACTCCCAGGACAGGTACAGCACGGGCTTAGATACAGAGTAAAGCTCCCTCTACACTGTCCCCATCAAACACTCCCAGGACAGGTACAGCACAGGGTTAGATACAGAGTAAAGCTCCCGCTACACAGTACCCATCAAAAACTCCCAGAACAGGTACAGCACGGGCTTAGATACAGAGTAAAGCTCCCTCTACACTGTCCCCATCAAACACTCCCAGGACAGGTACAGCACGGGGTTAGATACCGAGTAAAGCTCCGTCTACACTGTCCCCATCAAACACTCCCAGGTCAGGAACAGCACGGGGTTAGATTCAGAGTAAAGCTCCCTCTACACTGTCCCCATCAAACACTCCCAGGACAGGTACAGCACAGGGTTAGATATAGAGTAAAGCTCCCTTCAACCTGTCCCCATCAAAGACTCCCAGGACAGGTACAGCACAGGGTTAGATACAGAGTAAATCTCCCTCTACACTGTCCTCATCAAACAGTCCCAGGACAGGTACAGCACAGGGTGAGATACAGAGTAAAGCTCCCTCGACACTGTCCCCATCAAACACTCCCAGGACAGGTACAGCACGGGGTTCGATACAGATTAAAGCTCCCTCTACACTGTCCACATCAAACACCCCCAGGACAGGTACAGCACAGGGTTAGATACAGGGTAAAGCTCCCGCTACACAGTACCCATCAAAAACTCCCAGGACTGGTACAGCACGGGCTTAGATACAGAGTAAAGCTCCCTCTACACTGTCCCCATCAAACGCTCCCAGGACAGGAACAGTACGGGCTGAGATACAGAGTAAAGCTCACTCTACACTGTCCCCATCAAAGACTCCCAGGACAGATACAGCACGGGGTTAGATACAGAATAATGCTCCATCCACACTGTGCCCATCAAACACTCCCAGGACAGGTACAGCACGGGGTTAGATGCAGAGTAAAGCTCCCTCTACACTGTCCCCATCAAACACTCCCAGGACAGGTACAGCACGGGGTTAGATACAGAGTAAAGCTCCCTCTACACTGTCCCCATCAAACACTCCCAGGACAGGGACAGCACGGGGTTAGATACAGAGTAAAGCTCGCTCTACACTGTCCCCATCAAACACTCCCAGGACAGGTACAGCACGGGGTTAGATACAGAGTAAAGCTACCTCTACACTGTCCCCATCAAACACTCCCAGGACAGGTACAGCACGGAGTAAGATACAGAGTAAAGCTCCCTCTACACTGTCCCCATCAATACTCCCAGGTCAGGTCCAGCATGGGGTTAGATACAGACTAAATCTCCCTCTACACTGTCCCCAACACTCCCAGGACAGGCACAGCACGGGGTTAGATACAGAGTAAACCTCCCCTACACTGACCCCATCAAACATTCCCAGGAAAGGTACAGCACGGGGTTCGATACAGAGTAAAGCTCCCTCTACACTGTCCCCATCAAACACTCCCAGGACAGGAACAGCAGAGGGGTTAGATACAGAGAAAAGCTCCCTCTACACTGTCCCCATCAAACACTCCCAGGACAGGTACAGCACGGCGTTAGATACAGTGTAAAGCTCCCTCTACACTGTCCCCATCAAACACTTCCAGGACAGGTACAGCACGAGGTTAGAATCAGAATAAAGCTCCATCCACACTGTCCCCATCAAACAGTCCCAGGACAGGTACAGCACGGGGTTAGATATAGAGTAAAGCGCCGTCTACACTGTCCGCATCAAACACACCCAGGACAGTCACAGCACGGGGTTAGCTACAGAATAATGCTCCATCCACACTGTCCCCATCAAACAGTCCCAGGACAGGTACAGCACGGGGCTAGATACAGAGTAAAGCTCCCTCTGCACTGTCCCCATCAAACATTCCGAGGACAGGTACAGCACGGGTTTAGATACAGAGTAAAGCTCGCTCTATTCTGTCCCCATCAAACCCTCACAGGACAGGGACAGCACGGGGTTAGATACAGAGTAAAGCTCGCTCTACACTGTCCCCATCAAACACTCCCAGGACAGGTACAGCACGGGGTTAGATACAGAGTAAAGCTACCTCTACACTGTCCCCATCAAACACTCCCAGGACAGGTACTGCACGGCGTTAGAAACATAGTAAAGCTCCCTCTACACTGTCCCCATCAAACACTCCCAGGACAGGTACAGCACGGCGTTAGATACAGTGTAAAGCTCCCTCTACAATGTCCCCATCAAACACTCCCAGGACAGGTACAGCACAGGGTTAGATACAGAGTAAAGCTCCCTCTACACTGTCCCCATCAAACACTCCCAGGACAGGTACAGCACGAGGTGAGAATCAGAATAAAGCTCCATCCACACTGTCCCCATCAAACACTCCCAGGACAGTCACAGCACGGGGTTAGCTACAGAATAATGCTCCATCCACACTGTCCCCATCAAACAGTCCCAGGACAGGTACAACACGGGGTTAGATACAGAGTAAAGCTCTCTCTACACTGTCCGCATCAAACACTCCCAGGACAGGTACAGCACAGGGTTCGATATAGTGTAAAGCTCCCTCTGCGCTGTCCCCAACCGTCCCAGGGCAGGTACAGCACGGCGTTAGATACAGAGTAAAGCTCACTCTACACTGTCCCCATCAAACAGTCCCAGGACAGGTACAGCACGGGGTTAGATACAGAGTAAAGCTCCGTCTACACTGTCCGCATCAAACACTCCCAGGACAGGCACAGCACGGGGTTAGCTACAGAATAATGCTCCATCCACACTGTCCCCATCAAACACTCCCAGAACAGGCACAGCACGGGGTTAGCTACAGAATGATGCTCCATCCACACTGTCCCCATCAAACACTCCCAGAACAGGTACAGCACAGGGTTAGATACAGAGTAAAGCTCCCTCTACACTGTCCCCATCAAACACTCCGAGGACAGGTACAGCACGGGGTTAGATACAGAGTAAAGCTCTCTCTACACTGTCCGCATCAAACACTCCCAGGACAGTTACAGCACGGGGTTAGATACAGAGTAAAGCTCTCTTGACACTGTCCGCATCAAACACTCCCAGGACAGGTACAGCACGGGGTTAGATACAGAGTAAAGCTCCCTCTACACTGTCCCCATCAAACACTCCCATGACAGGTACAGCACCGGGTTAGATACAGAGTAAAGCTCTCTCTACACTGTCCGCATCAAACACTCCCAGGACAGGTACAGCACGGGGTTAGATACAGAGTAAAGCTCCCTCTACACTGTCCCCATCAAACACTCCCAGGACAGGTACAGCACGGGGTTAGATACAGAGTAAAGCTCCCTCGACACTGTCCCCATCAAACACTCCCAGGACAGGTACAGCACGGGGTTAGATACAGAGAAAAGCTCCCTCTACACTGTCCACATCAAACACTCCCAGGACAGGTACAGCATGGGGTTAGATACAGAGTAAAGCTCCCTCTACACTGTCCTCATCAAACAGTCCCAGGACAGGTACAGCACGGGGTTCGATACAGAGTAAAGCTCCCTCTGTACTGGCCCCATGAAACACTCCCAGGGCAGGTACAGCACGAGGTTAGATACAGACTAAAGCTCCCTCGACACTGTCCCCATCAAACACTCCCAGGACAGGTACAGCACACGGTTAGATACAGTGTAAAGCTACCTCTACACTCTCCCCATGAAACACTCCCAGGACAGGTACAGCATGGGGTTAGATACAGACTAAAGCTCCCTCTACACTGTCCGCATCAAACACTCCCAGGACAGTCACAGCACGGGGTTAGCTACAGAATAATGCTCCATCCACACTGTCCCCTACAAACAGTCCCAGGACAGGTACAGCACGGGGTTAGATACAGAGTAAAGCTCGCTCTATTCTGTCCCCATCAATACTCCCAGGACAGGTACAGCATGGGTTTAGATACAGAGTAAAGCTCCCTCTACACTGTCCACATCAAACACTCCCAGGACAGGTACTGCACGGCGTTAGATACAGAGTAAAGCTCCCTCTACACTGTCCCCATCAAACACTCCCAGGACAGGTACAGCACGGGGTTAGATACAGAGTAAAGCTCCCTCTACACTGTCCCCATCAAACACTCCCAGGACAGGTACAGCACGGGGTTAGATACAGAGTAAAGCTACCTCTCCACTGTCCCCATCAAACAATCCCAGAACAGGTACAGCACATGGTTCGATACAGTGTTAAGCTCCCTCTACACTGTCCCCATCAAACACTCCCAGAACAGGTACAGCACGGGCTAAAATACAGAGTAAAGCTCCCTCTACACTGTCCCCATCAAACACTCCCAGGACAGGCACAGCACGGGGGTTAGCTCCAGAATAATGCTCCATCCACACTGTCCCCATGAAACAGTCGCAGGACAGGTACAACACGGGGTTAGATACAGAGTAAAGCTCTCTCTTCACTGTCCGCATCAAACACCCCAGGACAGGTACAGCACAGGGTTAGATACAGAGTAAAGCTCCCTCTACACTGTCCCCATCAAACACTCCCAGGACAGGTACAGCACGGCGTTAGATACAGAGTAAAGCTCGCTCTACACTGTCCCCATCAAACACTCCCAGGACAGGGACAGCACGGGGTTAGATACAGAGTAAAGCTCGCTCTACACTGTCCCCATCAAACACTCCCAGGACAGGTACAGCACGGGGTTAGATACAGAGTAAAGCTACCTCTACACTGTCCCCATCAAACACTCCCAGGACAGGTACAGCACGGAGTTAGATACAGAGTAAAGCTCCCTCTACACTGTCCCAATCAATACTCCCAGGTCAGGTCCAGCATGGGGTTAGATACAGAGTAAAGCTCCCTCTACACTGTCGCCAACACTCCCAGGACAGGCACAGCACGGGGTTAGATACAGAGTAAACCTCCCCTACACTGACCCCATCAAACATTGCCAGGAAAGGTACAGCACGGGGTTCGATACAGAGTAAAGCTCCCTCTACACTGTCCCCATCAAACACTCCCAGGACAGGAACAGCAGAGGGGTTAGATCCAGATTAAAGCTCCCTCTCACTGTCCCCATCAAACACTCCCAGGACAGGTACTGCACGGCGTTAGAAACATAGTAAAGCTCCCTCTACACTGTCCCCATCAAACACTCCCAGGACAGGTACAGCACGGCGTTAGATACAGTGTAAAGCTCCCTCTACACTGTCCCCATCAAACACTTCCAGGACAGGTACAGCACGAGGTTAGAATCAGAATAAAGCTCCATCCACACTGTCCCCATCAAACACTCCCAGGACAGTCACAGCACGGGGTTAGCTACAGTATAATGCTCCATCCACACTGTCCCCATCAAACAGTCCCAGGACAGGTACAGCACGGGGTTAGATACAGAGTAAAGCGCCGTCTACACTGTCCGCATCAAACACTCCCAGGACAGTCACAGCACGGGGTTAGCTACAGAATAATGCTCCATCCACACTGTCCCCATCAAACAGTCCCAGGACAGGTACAGCACGGGGTTAGATACAGAGTAAAGCTCCCTCTGCACTGTCCCCATCAAACATTCCGAGGACAGGTACAGCACGGGGTTAGATACAGAGTAAAGCTCGCTCTATTCTGTCCCCATCAATACTCCCAGGACAGGTACAGCATGGGTTTAGATACAGAGTAAAGCTCTCTCTACACTGTCCCCATCAAACCCTCACAGGACAGGTACAGCACGGGGTTCGATACAGAGTAAAGCTCCCTCTACACTGTCCCCATCAAACACTCTCAGGACAGGGACAGCACGGGGTTAGATACAGAGTAAAGCTCGCTCTACACTGTCCCCATCAAACACTCCCAGGACAGGTACAGCACGGGGTTAGATACAGAGTAAAGCTACCTCTACACTGTCCCCATCAAACACTCCCAGGACAGGTACAGCACGGAGTTAGATACAGAGTAAAGCTCCCTCTACACTGTCCCCATCAATACTCCCAGGACAGGTCCAGCATGGGGGTAGATACAAAGTAAAGCTCCCTCTACACTGTCCCCAACACTCCCAGGACAGGCACAGCACGGGGTTAGATACAGAGTAAACCTCCCCTACACTGACCCCATCAAACATTCCCAGGAAAGGTACAGCACGGGGTTCGATACAGAGTAAAGCTCCCTCTACACTGTCCCCATCAAACACTCCCAGGACAGGAACAGCAGAGGGGTTAGATACAGAGTAAAGCTCCCTCTCACTGTCCCCATCAAACACTCCCAGGACAGGTACTGCACGGCGTTAGAAACATAGTAAAGCTCCCTCTGCACTGTCCCCATCAAACACTTCCAGGACAGGTACAGCACGAGGTGAGAATCAGAATAAAGCTCCATCCACACTGTCCCCATCAAACACTCCCAGGACAGTCACAGCACGGGGTTAGCTACAGAATAATGCTCCATCCACACTGTCCCCATCAAACAGTCCCAGGACAGGTACAGCACGGGGTTAGATACAGAGTAAAGCGCCGTCTACACTGTCCGCATCAAACACTCCCAGGACAGTCACAGCACGGGGTTAGCTACAGAATAATGCTCCATCCACACTGTCCCATCAAACAGTCCCAGGACAGGTACAGCACGGGGTTAGATACAGAGTAAAGCTCGCTCTATTCTGTCCCCATCAATACTCCCAGGACAGGTACAGCATGGGTTTAGATACAGAGTAAAGCTCCCTCTACACTGTCCACATCAAACACTCCCAGGACAGGTACTGCACGGCGTTAGTTACAGAGTAAAGCTCCCTCTACACTGTCCCCATCAAACACTCCCAGGACAGGTACAGCACGGGGTTAGATAGAGAGTAAAGCTCCCTCTACACTGTCCCCATCAAACACTCCCAGGACAGAGAGAGCACGGGGTTAGATACAGAGTAAAGCTCGCTCTACACTGTCCCCATCAAACACTCCCAGGACAGGGACAGCACGGGGTTAGATACAGAGTAAAGCTCGCTCTACACTGTCCCCATCAAACACTCCCAGGACAGGTACAGCACGGGGTTAGATACAGAGTAAAGCTACCTCTACACTGTCCCCATCAAACACTCCCAGGACAGGTACAGCACGGAGTTAGATACAGAGTAAAGCTCCCTCTACACTGTCCCCATCAATACTCCCAGGACAGGTCCAGCATGGGGTTAGATACAGAGTAAAGCTCCCTCTACACTGTCCCCAACACTTCCAGGACAGGCACAGCACGGGGTTAGATACAGAGTAAACCTCCCCTACACTGACCCCATCAAACATTCCCAGGAAAGTTACAGCACGGGGTTCGATACAGAGTAAAGCTCCCTCTACACTGTCCCCATCAAACACTCCCAGGACAGGAACAGCAGAGGGGTTAGATACAGAGTAAAGCTCCCTCTCACTGTCCCCATCAAACACTCCCAGGACAGGTACTGCACGGCGTTAGAAACATAGTAAAGCTCCCTCTACACTGTCCCCATCAAACACTCCCAGGACAGGTACAGCACGGCGTTAGATACAGTGTAAAGCTCCCTCTACACTGTCCCCATCAAACACTTCCAGGACAGGTACAGCACGAGGTTAGAATCAGAATAAAGCTCCATCCACACTGTCCCCATCAAACACTCCCAGGATAGGAACAGCACTGGGTTAGATACAGAGTAAAGCTCCCTCTACACTGTCCCCAACACTCCCAGGACAGGCACAGCACGGGGTTAGATACAGAGTAAAGCTCCCTCTACACTGTCCCCATCAAACACTCCCAGGACAGGCACAGCACGGGGCTAGCTACAGAATAATGCTCCATCCACACTGTCCCCATCAAACACTCCCAGGACAGGAACAGTACGGGGTTCGATACAGAGTAAAGCTCCCTCTACACAGTCCCCATCAAACACTCCCAGGACAGGTACAGCACGGGGTTAGATACAGAGTAAAGCTCCCTCTACACAGTCCCCATCAAACACTCCCAGGACAGGTACAGCACGGGGTTAGATACAGAGTAAAGCTCCCTCTACACTGTCCCCATCAAACACTCCCAGGACAGGAACGGCAGGGGGTTAGATACAGAGTAAAGCTCCCTCTACACTGTCCCCATCAAACACTCCCAGGACAGGTACTGCACGGCGTTAGAAACAATGTAAAGCTCCCTCTACACTGTCCCCATCAAACACTCCCAGGACAGGTACAGCACGGGCTTAGTTAGTAAAGCTCCCTCTACACTGTCCCCATCAAACACTCCCAGGACAAGTACAGCACGGGGTTAGATACAGAGTAAAGGTCTCTCAACACTGTCCACATCAAACACTCCCAGGACAGGTACAGCACGGGGTTAGATACAGAGTAAAGCTCCCTCGACACTGTCCCCATCAAACACTCCCAGGACAGGTACAGTACGGGGTTAGATACAGAGTAAAGCTCTCTCAACACTGTCCCTATCAAACACTCCCAGGACAGGTACAGCACGGGGTTAGATACAGAGTAAAGCTCCCTCGACACTGTCCCCATCAAACACACCCAGGACAGGTACAGCACGGGGTTAGATACAGAGAAAAGCTCCCTCTACAATGTCCACATCAAACACTCCCAGGACAGGTACAGCATGGGGTTAGATACAGAGTAAAGCTCCCTCTGCACTGTCCTCATCAAACAGTCCCAGGACAGGTACAGCACGGGGTTAGGTACAGAGTAAAGCTCCCTCTATACTGGCCCCATGAAACACTCCCAGGACAGGAACAGCACACGGTTAGATACAGTGTAAAGCTTCCTCTACACTCTCCCCATCAAACACTCCCAGAACAGGTACAGCACACGGTTAGATACAGTGTAAAGCTACCTCTACACTGTCCCCAACACTCCCAGGACAGGCACAGCACGGGGTTAGATACAGAGTAAACCTCCCTCTACACTGTCCCCATCAAACACTCCCAGGACAGGTACAGCACGGCGTTAGATACAGTGTCAAGCTCCCTCGACACTGTCCCCATCAAACACTCCCAGGACAGGTACAGCACGGGGATAGATACAGAGTAAAGCTCCCTCCACACTGTCCACATCAAACACTCCCAGGACAGGTACTGCACGGCGTTAGAAACAAAGTAAAGCTCCCTCTACACTGTCCCCAACAGTCCCAGGACAGGCACAGCACGGGGTTAGATACAGAGTAAACCTCCCTCTACACTGTCCCCATCAAACACTCCCAGGACAGGTACAGCACGGCGTTAGATACAGTGTCAAGCTCCCTCGACACTGTCCCCATCAAACACTCCCAGGACAGGTACAGCACGGGGATAGATACAGAGTAAAGCTCCCTCCACACTGTCCACATCAAACACTCCCAGGACAGGTACTGCACGGCGTTAGAAACAAAGTAAAGCTCCCTCTACACAGTCCCCATCAAACATTCCGAGGACAGGTACAGCACGGGGCTAGATACAGAGTAAAGCTCGCTCTATACTGTCCCCAACAATACTCTCAGGACAGGTACAGCACGGGGTTAGATACAGAGAAAAGCTCCCTCTACACTGTCCACATCAAACACCCGCAGGACAGGTACAGCATGGGGTTAGATACAGAGTAAAGCTCCCTCTACACTGTCCTCATCAAACAGTCCCAGGACAGGTACAGCACGGGGTTAGATACAGAGAAAAGCTCCCTCGACAGTGTCCCCATCAAACACTCCCAGGACAGGTACAGCACGGGGTTAGATACAGAGAAAAGCTCCCTCTACACTGTCCACATCAAACACCCGCAGGACAGGTACAGCATGGGGTTAGATACAGAGTAAAGCTCCCTCTACACTGTCCTCATCAAACAGTCCCAGGACAGGTACAGCACGGGGTTAGATACAGAGTAAAGCTCCCTCTGTACTGGCCGCATGAAACACTCCCAGGGCAGGTACAGCACGGCGTTAGAAACAAAGTAAAGCTCCCTCGACACTGTCCCCATCAAACACTCCCAGGACAGGTAGAGCACGGGCTGAGATACAGAGTAAAGCTCCCTCTACACTGTCCACATCAAACACTCCCAGGACAGGTACTGCACGGCGTTAGAAACAAAGTAAAGCTCCCTCTACACAGTCCCCATCAAACACTCCCAGGACAGGTACAGCACGGGGTTAGATACAGAGTAAAGCTCGCTCTATACTGTCCCCATCAATACTCCCAGGACAGGTACAGCACGGGGTTAGGTACAGAGTAAAGCTCTCTCTACACTGTCCGCATCAAACACTCCCAGGACAGGTACAGCACGGGGTTAGATACAGAGTAAAGCTCCCTCTACACTGTCCCCATCAAACACTCCAAGGGCAGGTACAGCACGGCGTTAGATACAGTGTAAAGCTCCCGCTACACTGTCCCCATCAAACACTCCCAGGACAGGTACGGCACGGGGTTAGATACAGAGTAAAGCTCCCTCTACACTGTCCACATCAAACACTCCCAGGACAGGTACTGCACGGGGTTAGATACAGTGTAAAGCTCCCGCTACACTGTCCCCATCAAACACTCCCAGGACAAGTACTGCACGGGGTTAGATACAGAGTAAAGCTCCCTCTACACTGCCCCCATCAAACACTCCCAGGACAGACACAGCACGGGGTTAGCTACAGAATAATGCTCCATCCACACTGTCCCCATCAAACACTCCCAGGACAGGCACAGCACGGGGATAGCTACAGAATAATGCTCCATCCACACTGTCCCCATCAAACACTCCCAGGACAGGTACAGCACAGGGTTAGATACAGACTAAAGCTCCCTTCAACCTGTCCCCATCAAAGACTCCCAAGACAGGTACAGCACAGGGTTAGATACAGAGTAAAGCTCCCTCTACACTGTCCACATCAAACAGTCCCAGGACAGGTCCTGCACGGGGTTAGAAACAAAGTAAAGCTCCCTCGACACTTTCCCCATCAAACACTCCCAGGACAGGTACAGCACGGGCTGAGATCCAGAGTAAAGCTCCCTCTACACTGTCCCCATCAAACACTCCCAGGACAGGCACAGCACGGGGCTAGCTACAGAATAATGCTCCATCCACACTGTCCCCATCAAACACTCCCAGGACAGGTACAGCACGGCGTTAGATACAGTGTCAAGCTCTCTCGACACTGTCCCCATCAAACACTCCCAGGACAGGAACAGTACGGGGTTCGATACAGAGTAAAGCTCCCTCTACACAGTCCCCATCAAACACTCCCAGGACAGGTACAGCACGGGGTTAGATACAGAGTAAAGCTCCCTCTACACAGTCCCCATCAAACACTCCCAGGACAGGTACAGCATGGGGTTAGATACAGAGTAAAGCTCCCTCTACACTGTCCCCATCAAACACTCCCAGGACAGGAACGGCAGGGGGTTAGGTACAGAGTAAAGCTCCCTCTACACTGTCCCCATCAAACACTCCCAGGACAGGTACTGCACGGCGTTAGAAACAATGTAAAGCTCCCTCTACACTGTCCCCATCAAACACTCCCAGGACAGGTACAGCACGGGCTTAGTTAGTAAAGCTCCCTCTGCACTGTCCCCATCAAACAGTCCCAGGACAGGTACAGCACGGGGTTAGATACAGAGTAAAGCTCACTCGACACTGTCCACATCAAACACTCCCAGGACAGGTACAGTACGGGGTTAGATACAGAGTAAAGCTCTCTCAACACTGTCCCCATCAAACACTCCCAGGACAGGTACAGCACGGGGTTAGATACAGAGTAAAGCTCCCTCGACACTGTCCCCATCAAACACACCCAGGACAGGTACAGCACGGGGTTAGATACAGAGAAAAGCTCCCTCTACAATGTCCACATCAAACACTCCGAGGACAGGTACAGCATGGGGTTAGATACAGAGTAAAGCTCCCTCTGCACTGTCCCCATCAAACACTCCCAGGACAGGTACAGCACGGGGTTAGATACAGAGTAAAGCTCCCTCTACACAGTCCCCATCAAACACTCCCAGGACAGGTACAGCACGGGGTTAGATACAGAGTAAAGCTCCCTCGACACTGTCCCCATCAAACACTCCCAGGACAGGAACGGCAGGGGGTTAGATACAGAGTAAAGCTCCCTCTACACTGTCCCCATCAAACACTCCCAGGACAGGTACAGCACGGGCTGAGATACAGAGTAAAGCTGCCTCTACACTGTCCCCATCAAACACTCCCAGGACAGGCACAGCACGGGGCTAGCTACAGAATAATGCTCCATCCACACTGTCCCCATCAAACACTCCCAGGACAGGAACAGTACGGGGTTCGATACAGAGTAAAGCTCCCTCTACACAGTCCCCATCAAACACTCCCAGGACAGGTACAGCACGGGGTTAGATACAGAGTAAAGCTGCCTCTACACAGTCCCCATCAAACACTCCCAGGACAGGTACAGCACGGGGTTAGATACAGAGTAAAGCTCCCTCTACACTGTCCCCATCAAACACTCCCAGGACAGGAACGGCAGGGGGTTAGATACAGAGTAAAGCTCCCTCTACACTGTCCCCATCAAACACTCCCAGGACAGGTACTGCACGGCGTTAGAAACAATGTAAAGCTCCCTCTACACTGTCCCCATCAAACACTCCCAGGACAGGTACAGCACGGGCTTAGTTAGTAAAGCTCCCTCTACACTGTCCCCATCAAACACTCCCAGGACAAGTACAGCAGGGGGTTAGATACAGAGTAAAGCTCTCTCAACACTGTCCACATGAAACACTCCCAGGACAGGTACAGCACGGGGTTAGATACAGAGTAAAGCTCCCTCGACACTGTCCCCATCAAACACTCCCAGGACAGGTACAGTACGGGGTTAGATACAGAGTAAAGCTCTCTCAACACTGTCCCCATCAAACACTCCCAGGACAGGTACAGCACGGGGTTAGATACAGAGTAAAGCTCCCTCGACACTGTCCCCATCAAACACACCCAGGACAGGTACAGCACGGGGTTAGATACAGAGAAAAGCTCCCTCTACAATGTCCACATCAAACACTCCCAGGACAGGTACAGCATGGGGTTAGATACAGAGTAAAGCTCCCTCTGCACTGTCCTCATCAAACAGTCCCAGGACAGGTACAGCACGGGGTTAGGTACAGAGTAAAGCTCCCTATATACTGGCCCCATGAAACACTCCCAGGACAGGTACAGCACACGGTTAGATACAGTGTAAAGCTTCCTCTACACTCTCCCCATCAAACACTCCCAGAACAGGTACAGCACACGGTTAGATACAGTGTAAAGCTACCTCTACACTGTCCCCAACACTCCCAGGACAGGCACAGCACGGGGTCAGATACAGAGTAAACCTCCCTCTACACTGTCCCCATCAAACACTCCCAGGACAGGTACAGCACGGCGTTAGATACAGTGTCAAGCTCCCTCGACACTGTCCCCATCAAACACTCCCAGGACAGGTACAGCACGGGGATAGATACAGAGTAAAGCTCCCTCCACACTGTCCACATCAAACACTCCCAGGACAGGTACTGCACGGCGTTAGAAACAAAGTAAAGCTCCCTCTACACAGTCCCCATCAAACACTCCCAGGACAGGTACAGCACGGGGTTAGATACAGAGTAAATCTCCCACTGCACTGTCCCCATCAAACATTCCGAGGACAGGTACAGCACGGGGCTAGATACAGAGTAAAGCTCGCTCTATACTGTCCCCATCAATACTCTCAGGACAGGTACAGCACGGGGTTAGGTACAGAGTAAAGCTCCCTCTACACTGTCCCCATCAAACACTCCCAGGACAGGTACAGCACGGGGTTAGATACAGAGTAAAGCTCCCTCGACAGTGTCACCATCAAACACTCCCAGGACAGGTACAGCACGGGGTTAGATACAGAGAAAAGCTCCCTCTACACTGTCCACATCAAACACCCGCAGGACAGGTACAGCATGGGGTTAGATACAGAGTAAAGCTCCCTCTACACTGTCCTCATCAAACAGTCCCAGGACAGGTACAGCACGGGGTTAGATACAGAGAAAAGCTCCCTCGACAGTGTCCCCATCAAACACTCCCAGGACAGGTACAGCACGGGGTTAGATACAGAGAAAAGCTCCCTCTACACTGTCCCCATCAAACACCCGCAGGACAGGTACAGCATGGGGTTAGATACAGAGTAAAGCTCCCTCTACACTGTCCTCATCAAACAGTCCCAGGACAGGTACAGCACGGGGTTAGATACAGAGTAAAGCTCCCTCTGTACTGGCCGCATGAAACACTCCCAGGGCAGGTACAGCACGGCGTGAGAAACAAAGTAAAGCTCCCTCTACACTGTCCCCATCAAACACTCCCAGGACAGGTACTGCACGGCGTTAGAAACAAAGTAAAGCTCCCTCTACACAGTCCCCATCAAACACTCCCAGGACAGGTACAGCACGGGGTTAGATACAGAGTAAAGCTCGCTCTATACTGTCCCCATCAATACTCCCAGGACAGGTACAGCACGGGGTTAGGTACAGAGTAAAGCTCTCTCTACACTGTCCGCATCAAACACTCCCAGGACAGGTACAGCACGGGGTTAGATACAGAGTAAAGCTCCCTCTACACTGTCCCCATCAAACACTCCAAGGGCAGGTACAGCACGGCGTTAGATACAGTGTACAGCTCCCGCTACACTGTCCCCATCAAACACTCCCAGGACAGGTACTGCACGGGGTTAGATACAGAGTAAAGCTCCCTCTACACTGTCCACATCAAACACTCCCAGGACAGGTACTGCACGGGGTTAGATACAGTGTAAAGCTCCCGCTACACTGTCCCCATCAAACACTCCCAGGACAGGTACTGCACGGGGTTAGATACAGAGTAAAGCTCCCTCTACACTGTCCCCATCAAACACTCCCAGGACAGACACAGCACGGGGTTAGCTACAGAATAATGCTCCATCCACACTGTCCCCATCAAACACTCCCAGGACAGGTACAGCACAGGGTTAGATACAGACTAAAGCTCCCTTCAACCTGTCCCCATCAAAGACTCCCAAGACAGGTACAGCACAGGGTTAGATACAGAGTAAAGCTCCCTCTACACTGTCCACATCAAACAGTCCCAGGACAGGTCCTGCACGGGGTTAGAAACAAAGTAAAGCTCCCTCGACACTGTCCCCATCAAACACTCCCAGGACAGGTACAGCACGGGCTGAGATACAGAGTAAAGCTCCCTCTACACTGTCCCCATCAAACACTCCAAGGACAGGCACAGCACGGGGCGAGCTACAGAATAATGCTCCATCCACACTGTCCCCATCAAACACTCCCAGGACAGGTCCAGCACGGCGTTAGATACAGTGTCAAGCTCTCTCGACACTGTCCCCATCAAACACTCCCAGGACAGGAACAGTACGGGGTTCGATACAGAGTAAAGCTCCCTCTACACAGTCCCCATCAAACACTCCCAGGACAGGTACAGCACGGGGTTAGATAGAGTAAAGCTCCCTCTACACAGTCCACATCAAACACTCCCAGGACAGGTACAGCACGGGGTTAGATACAGAGTAAAGCTCCCTCTACACTGTCCCCATCAAACACTCCCAGGACAGGAACGGCAGGGGGTTAGGTACAGAGTAAAGCTCCCTCTACACTGTCCCCATCAAACACTCCCAGGACAGGTACTGCACGGCGTTAGAAACAATGTAAAGCTCCCTCTACACTGTCCCCATCAAACACTCCCAGGACAGGTACAGCACGGGCTTAGTTAGTAAAGCTCCCTCTGCACTGTCCCCATCAAACAGTCCCAGGACAGGTACAGCACGGGGTTAGATACAGAGTAAAGCTCCCTCGACACTGTCCACATCAAACACTCCCAGGACAGGTACAGTACGGGGTTAGATACAGAGTAAAGCTCTCTCAACACTGTCCCCATCAAACACTCCCAGGACAGGTACAGCACGGGGTTAGATACAGAGTAAAGCTCCCTCGACACTGTCCCCATCAAACACACCCAGGACAGGTACAGCACGGGGTTAGATACAGAGAAAAGCTCCCTCTACAATGTCCACATCAAACACTCCGAGGACAGGTACAGCATGGGGTTAGATACAGAGTAAAGCTCCCTCTGCACTGTCCTCATCAAACAGTCCCAGGACAGGTACAGCACACGGTTAGATACAGTGTAAAGCTCCCTCTACACTCTCCCCATCAAACACTCCCAGAACAGGTACAGCACACGGTTAGATACAGTGTAAAGCTACCTCTACACTGTCCCCAACACTCACAGGACAGGCACAGCACGGGGTTAGATACAGAGTAAACCTCCCTCTACACTGTCCCCATCAAACACTCCCAGGACAGGTACAGCACGGCGTTAGATACAGTGTCAAGCTCCCTCTACACAGTCCCCATTAAACACTCCCAGGACAGGTACAGCACGGGGTTAGATACAGAGTAAATCTCCCACTGCACTGTCCCCATCAAACATTCCGAGGACAGGTACAGCACGGGGCTAGATACAGAGTAAAGCTCCCTCTACACTGTCCACATCAAACACGCCCAGGACAGGTACTGCATGGCGTTAGAAACAAAGTAAAGCTCCCTCTACACAGTCCCCATCAAACACTCCCAGGACAGGTACAGCACGGGGTTAGGTACAGAGTAAAGCTCTCTCTACACTGTCCGCATCAAACACTCCCAGGACAGGTACAGCACGGGGTTAGATACAGAGTAAAGCTCCCTCTACACTGTCCCCATCAAACACTCCAAGGGCAGGTACAGCACGGCGTTAGATACAGTGTAAAGCTCCCGCTACACTGTCCCCATCAAACACTCCCAGGACAGGTACTGCACGGGGTTAGATACAGAGTAAAGCTCCCTCTACACTGTCCACATCAAACACTCCCAGGACAGGTACTGCACGGGGTTAGATACAGTGTAAAGCTCCCGCTACACTGTCCCCATCAAACACTCCCAGGACAGGTACTGCACGGGGTTAGATACAGAGTAAAGCTCCCTCTACACTGTCCCCATCAAACACTCCCAGGACAGACACAGCACGGGGTTAGCTACAGAATAATGCTCCATCCACACTGTCCCCATCAAACACTCCCAGGACAGGCACAGCACGGGGATAGCTACAGAATAATGCTCCATCCACACTGTCCCCATCAAACACTCCCAGGACAGGTACAGCACAGGGTTAGATACAGACTAAAGCTCCCTTCAACCTGTCCCCATCAAAGACTCCCAAGACAGGTATAGCACAGGGTTAGATACAGAGTAAAGCTCCCTCTACACTGTCCACATCAAACAGTCCCAGGACAGGTCCTGCACGGGGTTAGAAACAAAGTAAAGCTCCCTCGACACTGTCCCCATCAAACACTCCCAGGACAGGTACAGCACGGGCTGAGATCCAGAGTAAAGCTCCCTCTACACTGTCCCCATCAAACACTCCCAGGACAGGCACAGCACGGGGCTAGCTACAGAATAATGCTCCATCCACACTGTCCCCATCAAACACTCCCAGGACAGGTACAGCACGGCGTTAGATACAGTGTCAAGCTCTCTCGACACTGTCCCCATCAAACACTCCCAGGACAGGTACAGCACGGGGTTAGATACAGAGTAAAGCTCCCTCTACACAGTCCCCATCAAACACTCCCAGGACAGGTACAGCACGGGGTTAGATACAGAGTAAAGCTCCCTCTACACTGTCCCCATCAAACACTCCCAGGACAGGAACGGCAGGGGGTTAGGTACAGAGTAAAGCTCCCTCTACACTGTCCCCATCAAACACTCCCAGGACAGGTACTGCACGGCGTTAGAAACAATGTAAAGCTCCCTCTACACTGTCCCCATCAAACACTCCCAGGACAGGTACAGCACGGGCTTAGTTAGTAAAGCTCCCTCTGCACTGTCCCCATCAAACACTCCCAGGACAGGTACAGCACGGGGTTAGATACAGAGTAAAGCTCCCTCGACACTGTCCACATCAAACACTCCCAGGACAGGTACAGTACGGGGTTAGATACAGAGTAAAGCTCTCTCAACACTGTCCCCATCAAACACTCCCAGGACAGGTACAGCACGGGGTTAGATACAGAGTAAAGCTCCCTCGACACTGTCCCCATCAATCACACCCAGGACAGGTACAGCACGGGGTTAGATACAGAGAAAAGCTCCCTCTACAATGTCCACATCAAACACTCCGAGGACAGGTACAGCATGGGGTTAGATACAGAGTAAAGCTCCCTCTGCACTGTCCTCATCAAACAGTCCCAGGACAGGTACAGCACACGGTTAGATACAGTGTAAAGCTCCCTCTACACTCTCCCCATCAAACACTCCCAGAACAGGTACAGCACACGGTTAGATACAGTGTAAAGCTACCTCTACACTGTCCCCAACACTCACAGGACAGGCACAGCACGGGGTTAGATACAGAGTAAACCTCCATCTACACTGTCCCCATCAAACACTCCCAGGACAGGTACAGCACGGGCTGAGATACAGAGTAAAACTCCCTCTACACTGTCCCCATCAAACACTCCCAGGACAGGCACAGCACGGGGCTAGTTACAGAATAATGCTCCATCCACACTGTCCCCATCAAACACGCCCAGGACAGGAACAGTACGGGGTTCGATACAGAGTAAAGCTCCCTCTACACAGTCCCCATCAAACACTCCCAGGACAGGTACAGCACGGGGTTAGATACAGAGTAAAGCTCCCTCTACACAGTCCCCATCAAACACTCCCAGGACAGGTACAGCACGGGGTTAGATACAGAGTAAAGCTCCCTCTACACTGTCCCCATCAAACACTCCCAGGACAGGAACGGCAGGGGGTTAGATACAGAGTAAAGCTCCCTCTACACTGTCCCCATCAAACACTCCCAGGACAGGTACTGCACGGCGTTAGAAACAATGTAAAGCTCCCTCTACACTGTCCCCATCAAACACTCCCAGGACAGGTACAGCACGGGCTTAGTTAGTAAAGCTCCCTCTACACTGTCCCCATCAAACACTCCCAGGACAAGTACAGCAGGGGGTTAGATACAGAGTAAAGCTCTCTCAACACTGTCCACATCAAACACTCCCAGGACAGGTACAGCACGGGGTTAGATACAGAGTAAAGCTCCCTCGACACTGTCCCCATCAAACACTCCCAGGACAGGTACAGTACGGGGTTAGATACAGAGTAAAGCTCTCTCAACACTGTCCCCATCAAACACTCCCAGGACAGGTACAGCACGGGGTTAGATACAGAGTAAAGCTCCCTCGACACTGTCCCCATCAAACACACCCAGGACAGGTACAGCACGGGGTTAGATACAGAGAAAAGCTCCCTCTACAATGTCCACATCAAACACTCCCAGGACAGGTACAGCATGGGGTTAGATACAGAGTAAAGCTCCCTCTGCACTGTCCTCATCAAACAGTCCCAGGACAGGTACAGCACGGGGTTAGGTACAGAGTAAAGCTCCCTATATACTGGCCCCATGAAACACTCCCAGGACAGGTACAGCACACGGTTAGATACAGTGTAAAGCTTCCTCTACACTCTCCCCATCAAACACTCCCAGAACAGGTACAGCACACGGTTAGATACAGTGTAAAGCTCCCTCTACACTGTCCCCAACACTCCCAGGACAGGCACAGCACGGGGTTAGATACAGAGTAAACCTCCCCCTACACTGTCCCCATCGAACACTCCCAGGACAGGTACAGCACGGCGTTAGATACAGTGTCAAGCTCCCTCGACACTGTCCCCATCAAACACTCCCAGGACAGGTACAGCACGGGGATAGATACAGAGTAAAGCTCCCTCCACACTGTCCACATCAAACACTCCCAGGACAGGTACTGCACGGCGTTAGAAACAAAGTAAAGCTCCCTCTACACAGTCCCCATCAAACACTCCCAGGACAGGTACAGCACGGGGTTAGATACAGAGTAAATCTCCCACTGCACTGTCCCCATCAAACATTCCGAGGACAGGTACAGCACGGGGCTAGATACAGAGTAAAGCTCGCTCTATACTGTCCCCATCAATACTCTCAGGACAGGTACAGCACGGGGTTAGGTACAGAGTAAAGCTCCCTCTACACTGTCCCCATCAAACACTCCCAGGACAGGTACAGCACGGGGTTAGATACAGAGTAAAGCTCCCTCGACAGTGTCACCATCAAACACTCCCAGGACAGGTACAGCACGGGGTTAGATACAGAGAAAAGCTCCCTCTACACTGTCCACATCAAACACCCGCAGGACAGGTACAGCATGGGGTTAGATACAGAGTAAAGCTCCCTCTACACTGTCCTCATCAAACAGTCCCAGGACAGGTACAGCACGGGGTTAGATACAGAGAAAAGCTCCCTCGACAGTGTCCCCATCAAACACTCCCAGGACAGGTACAGCACGGGGTTAGATACAGAGAAAAGCTCCCTCTACACTGTCCACATCAAACACCCGCAGGACAGGTACAGCATGGGGTTAGATACAGAGTAAAGCTCCCTCTACACTGTCCTCATCAAACAGTCCCAGGACAGGTACAGCACGGGGTTAGATACAGAGTAAAGCTCCCTCTGTACTGGCCGCATGAAACACTCCCAGGGCAGGTACAGCACGGCGTGAGAAACAAAGTAAAGCTCCCTCTACACTGTCCCCATCAAACACTCCCAGGACAGGTAGAGCACGGGTTGAGATACAGAGTAAAGCTCCCTCTACACTGTCCACATCAAACACTCCCAGGACAGGTACTGCATGGCGTTAGAAACAAAGTAAAGCTCCCTCTACACAGTCCCCATCAAACACTCCCAGGACAGGTACAGCACGGGGTTAGGTACAGAGTAAAGCTCTCTCTACACTGTCCGCATCAAACACTCCCAGGACAGGTACAGCACGGGGTTAGATACAGAGTAAAGCTCCCTCTACACTGTCCCCATCAAACACTCCAAGGGCAGGTACAGCACGGCGTTAGATATAGTGTAAAGCTCCCGCTACACTGTCCCCATCAAACACTCCCAGGACAGGTACTGCACGGGGTTAGATACAGGGTAAAGCTCCCTCTACACTGTCCACATCAAACACTCCCAGGACAGGTACTGCACGGGGTTAGATACAGTGTAAAGCTCCCGCTACACTGTCCCCTTCAAACACTCCCAGGACAGGTACTGCACGGGGTTAGTTACAGAGTAAAGCTCCCTCTACACTGTCCCCATCAAACACTCCCAGGACAGACACAGCACGGGGTTAGCTACAGAATAATGCTCCATCCACACTGTCCCCATCAAACACTCCCAGGACAGGCGCAGCACGGGGATAGCTACAGAATAATGCTCCATCCACACTGTCCCCATCAAACACTCCCAGGACAGGTACAGCACAGGGTTAGATACAGACTAAAGCTCCCTTCAACCTGTCCCCATCAAAGACTCCCAAGACAGGTACAGCACAGTGTTAGATACAGAGTAAAGCTCCCTCTACACTGTCCACATCAAACAGTCCCAGGACAGGTCCTGCACGGGGTTAGAAACAAAGTAAAGCTCCCTCGACACTGTCCCCATCAAACACTCCCAGGACAGGTACAGCACGGGCTGAGATACAGAGTAAAGCTCCCTCTACACTGTCCCCATCAAACACTCCAAGGACAGGCACAGCACGGGGCGAGCTACAGAATAATGCTCCATCCACACTGTCCCCATCAAACACTCCCAGGACAGGTACAGCACGGCGTTAGATACAGTGTCAAGCTCTCTCGACACTGTCCCCATCAAACACTCCCAGGACAGGAACAGTACGGGGTTCGATACAGAGTAAAGCTCCCTCTACACAGCCCCCATCAAACACTCCCAGGACAGGTACAGCACGGGGTTAGATACAGAGTAAAGCTCCCTCTACACAGTCCACATCAAACACTCCCAGGACAGGTACAGCACGGGGTTAGATACAGAGTATAGCTCCCTCTACACTGTCCCCATCAAACACTCCCAGGACAGGAACGGCAGGGGGTTAGGTACAGAGTAAAGCTCCCTCTACACTGTCCCCATCAAACACTCCCAGGACAGGTACTGCACGGCGTTAGAAACAATATAAAGCTCCCTCTACACTGTCCCCATCAAACACTCCCAGGACAGGTACAGCACGGGCTTAGTTAGTAAAGCTCCCTCTGCACTGTCCCCATCAAACAGTCCCAGGACAGGTACAGCACGGGGTTAGATACAGAGTAAAGCTCCCTCGACACTGTCCACATCAAACACTCCCAGGACAGGTACAGTACGGGGTTAGATACAGAGTAAAGCTCTCTCAACACTGTCCCCATCAAACACTCCCAGGACAGGTACAGCACGGGGTTAGATACAGAGTAAAGCTCCCTCGACACTGTCCCCATCAAACACACCCAGGACAGGTACAGCACGGGGTTAGATACAGAGAAAAGCTCCCTCTACAATGTCCACATCAAACACTCCGAGGACAGGTACAGCATGGGGTTAGATACAGAGTAAAGCTCCCTCTGCACTGTCCTCATCAAACAGTCCCAGGACAGGTACAGCACACGGTTAGATACAGTGTAAAGCTCCCTCTACACTCTCCCCATCAAACACTCCCAGAACAGGCACAGCACGGGGTTAGATACAGAGTAAACCTCCCAATACACTGTCCCCATCAAACACTCCCAGGACAGGTACAGCACGGCGTTAGATACAGTGTCAAGCTCCCTCTACACAGTCCCCATTAAACACTCCCAGGACAGGTACAGCACGGGGTTAGATACAGAGTAAATCTCCCACTGCACTGTCCCCATCAAACTTTCCGAGGACAGGTACAGCACGGGGCTAGATACAGAGTAAAGCTCGCTCTATACTGTCCCCATCAATACTCAAAGGACAGGTACAGCACGGGGTTAGATACAGAGTAAAGCTCCCTCTACACTGTCCCCATCAAACACTCCCAGGACAGGTACAGCACGGGGTTAGATACAGAGAAAAGCTCCTTCTACACTGTCCACATCAAACACCCGCAGGACAGGTACAGCATGGGGTTAGATACAGAGTAAAGCTCCCTCTACACTGTCCTCATCAAACAGTCCCAGGACAGGTACAGCACGGGGTTAGATACAGAGTAAAGCTCCCTCGACAGTGTCCTCATCAAACACTCCCAGGGCAGGTACAGCACGGCGTTAGAAACAAAGTAAAGCTCCCTCTACACTGTCCCCATCAAACACTCCCAGGACAGGTAGAGCACGGGCTGAGATACAGAGGAAAGCTCCCTCTACACTGTCCCCATCAAACACTCCCAGGACAGGCACAGCACGGGGTTAGCTACCGAATAATGCTCCATCCACACTGTCCCCATCAAACACTCCCAGGACAGGCACAGCACGAGGATAGCTACATAATAATGCTCCATCCACACTGTCCCCATCAAACACTCCCAGGACAGGTACAGCACAGGGTTAGATACAGAGTAAAGGTCCCTTCAACCTGTCCCCATCAAAGACTCCCAAGACAGGTACAGCACAGGGTTAGATACAGAGTAAAGCTCCCTCTACACTGTCCACAGCAAACCCTCCCAGGACAGGTCCTGCACGGGGTTAGAAACAAAGTAAAGCTCCCTCTACACTGTCCCCATCAAACAGTCCCAGGACAGGTACAGCACGGGCTGAGATACAGAGTAAAGCTCTCTCTACACTGTCCCCATCAAACACTCCCAGGACAGGCACAGCACGGGGCTAGCGACAGAATAATGCTCCATCCACACTGTCCCCATCAAACACTCCCAGGACAGGAACAGTACGGGGTTCGATACAGAGTAAAGCTCCCTCTACACAGTCCCCATCAAACACTCCCAGGACAGGTACAGCACGGGGTTAGATACAGAGTAAAGCTCCCTCGACACAGTCCCCATCAAACACTCCCAGGACTGGTACAGCACGGGGTTAGATACAGAGTAAAGCTCCCCCTACACTGTCCCCATCAAACACTCCCAGAACAGGTACAGCACATGGTTAGATACAGAGTAAAGCTCCCTCTACACAGTCCCCATCAAACACTCCCAGGACAGGTACATCACGGGGTTAGAAACAAAGTAAAGCTCCCTCGACACTGTCCCCATCAAACACTCCCAGGACAGGTACAGCACGGGCTTAGTTAGTAAAGCTCCCTTTACACTGTCCCCATCAAACACCCCCAGGACAGGTACAGCACGGGGTTAGATACAGAGTAAAGCTCTCTCAACACTGTCCACATCAAACACTCCCAGGACAGGTACAGCACGGGGTTAGATACAGACTAAAGCTCCCTCGACACTGTCCCCATCAAACACTCCCAGGACAGGTACAGCACACGGTTAGATACAGTGTAAAGCTCCCTCTACACTCTCCCCATCAAACACTCCCAGAACAGGTACAGCACACGGTTAGATACAGTGTAAAGCTACCTCTACACTGTCCCCAACACTCCCAGGACAGGTACTGCACGGCGTTAGAAACAAAGTAAAGCTCCCTCTACACAGTCCCCATCAAACACTCCCAGGACAGGTACAGCACGGGGTTAGATACAGAGTAAAGCTCCCTCTACACTGTCCCCATCAAACACTCCCAGGACAGGTACAGCACGGGGTTAGATACAGAGTAAAGCTCCCACTACACTGTCCCCATCAAACACTCCCAGAACAGGTACAGCACATGGTTCGATACAGTGTTAAGCTCCCTCTACACTGTCCCCATCAAACACTCCCAGAACAGGTACAGCACGGGCTAAGATACAGAGTAAAGCTCCCTCTACACTGTCCCCATCAAACACTCCCAGGAGAGGCACAGCACGGGGGTTAGCTCCAGAATAATGCTCCATCCACACTGTCCCCATGAAACAGTCGCAGGACAGGTACAACACGGGGTTAGATACAGAGTAAAGCTCGCTCTACACTGTCCGCATCAAACACTCCCAGGACAGGTACAGCACAGGGTTAGATACAGAGTAAAGCTCCCTCTACACTGTCCCCATCAAACACTCCCAGGACAGGTACAGCACGAGGTTAGAATCAGAATAAAGCTCCATCCACACTGTCCCCATCAAACATTCCCAGGACAGGAACAGCACTGGGTTAGATACAGAGTAAAGCTCCCTCTACACTGTCCCCAACACTCCCAGGACAGGCACAGCACGGGGTTAGATACAGAGTAAACCTCCCTCTACACTGTCCCCATCAAACACTCCAAGGGCAGGTACAGCACGGCGTTAGATACAGTGTAAAGCTCCCTCTACACTGTCCCCATCAAACACTCCCAGGACAGGTACTGCACGGGGTTAGATACAGAGTAAAGCTCCCTCTACACTGTCCCCATCAAACACTCCCAGGACAGGTACAGCACGGGGTTAGATACAGTGTAAAGCTCCCTCTACACTGTCCCCATCAAACACTCCCAGGACAGGTACTGCACGGGGTTAGATACAGAGTAAAGCTCCCTCCACACTGTCCCCATCAGACACTCCCAGGACAAGTAGAGCACGGGCTGAGATACAGAGTAAAGCTCCCTCTACACTGTCCCCATCAAACACTCCCAGGACAGACACAGCACGGGGTTAGCTACAGAATAATGCTCCATCCACACTGTCCCCATCAAACACTCCCAGGACAGGCACAGCACGGGGATAGCTACAGAATAATGCTCCATCCACACTGTCCCCATCAAACACTCCCAGGACAGGTACAGCACAGGGTTAGATACAGACTAAAGCTCCCTTCAACCTGTCCCCATCAAAGACTCCCAAGACAGGTACAGCACAGGGTTAGATACAGAGTAAAGCTCCCTCTACACTGTCCACATCAAACAGTCCCAGGACAGGTCCAGCACGGGGTTAGAAACAAAGTAAAGCTCCCTCGACACTGTCCCCATCAAACACTCCCAGGACAGGTACAGCACGGGCTGAGATACAGAGTAAAGCTCCCTCTACACTGTCCCCATCAAACACTCCCAGGACAGGCACAGCACGGGGCTAGCTACAGAATAATGCTCCATCCACACTGTCCCCATCAAACACGCCCAGGACAGGAACAGTACGGGGTTCGATACAGAGTAAAGCTCCCTCTACACAGTCCCCATCAAACACTCCCAGGACAGGTACAGCACGGGGTTAGATACAGAGTAAAGCTCCCTCTACACAGTCCCCATCAAACACTCCCAGGACAGGTACAGCACGGGGTTAGATACAGAGTAAAGCTCCCTCTACACTGTCCCCAGCAAACACTCCCAGGACAGGACTGGCAGGGGGTTAGATACAGAGTAAAGCTCCCTCTACACTGTCCCCATCAAACACTGCCAGGACAGGCACAGCACGGGGCTAGCTACAGAATAATGCTCCATCCACACTGACCCCATCAAACACTCCCAGGACAAGAACAGTACGGGGTTCGATACAGAGTAAAGCTCCCTCTACACAGTCCCCATCAAACACTCCCAGGACAGGTACAGCACGGGGTTAGATACAGAGTAAAGCTCCCTCTACACAGTCCCCATCAAACACTCCCAGGACAGGTACAGCACGGGGTTAGATACAGAGTAAAGCTCCCTCTACACTGTCCCCATCAAACACTCCCAGGACAGGAACGGCAGGGGGTTAGATACAGAGTAAAGCTCCCTCGACACTGTCCCCATCAAACACTCCCAGGACAGGTACAGCACGGGCTTAGTTAGTAAAGCTCCCTCTACACTGTCCCCATCAAACACTTCCAGGACAAGTACAGCACGGGGTTAGATACAGAGTAAAGCTCTCTCAACACTGTCCACATCAAACACTCCCAGGACAGGTACAGCACGGGGTTAGATACAGAGTAAAGCTCCCTCGACACTGTCCCCATCAAACACTCCCAGGACAGGTACAGTACGGGGTTAGATACAGAGTAAAGCTCTCTCAACACTGTCCCCATCAAACACTCCCAGGACAGGTACAGCACGGGGTTAGATACAGAGTAAAACTCCCTCGACACTGTCCCCATCAAACACACCCAGGACAGGTACAGCACGGGGTTAGATACAGAGAAAAGCTCCCTCTACAATGTCCACATCAAACACTCCCAGGACAGGTACAGCATGGGGTTAGATACAGAGTAAAGCTCCCTCTGCACTGTCCTCATCAAACAGTCCCAGGACAGGTACAGCACGGGGTTAGGTACAGAGTAAAGCTCCCTCTATACTGGCCCCATGAAACACTCCCAGGACAGGTACAGCACACGGTTAGATACAGTGTAAAGCTTCCTCTACACTCTCCCCATCAAACACTCCCAGAACAGGTACAGCACACGGTTAGATACAGTGTAAAGCTACCTCTACACTGTCCCCAACACTCCCAGGACAGGCACAGCACGGGGTTAGATACAGAGTAAACCTCCCTCTACACTGTCCCCATCAAACACTCCCCGGACAGGTACAGCACGGCGTTAGATACAGTGTCAAGCTCCCTCGACACTGTCCCCATCAAACACTCCCAGGACAGGTACAGCACGGGGATAGATACAGAGTAAAGCTCCCTCCACACTGTCCACATCAAACACTCCCAGGACAGGTACTGCACGGCGTTAGAAACAAAGTAAAGCTCCCTCTACACAGTCCCCATCAAACACTCCCAGGACAGGTACAGCACGGGGTTAGATACAGAGTAAATCTCCCACTGCACTGTCCCCATCAAACATTCCGAGGACAGGTACAGCACGGGGCTAGATACAGAGTAAAGCTCGCTCTATACTGTCCCCATCAATACTCTCAGGACAGGTACAGCACGGGGTTAGGTACAGAGTAAAGCTCCCTCTACACTGTCCCCATCAAACACTCCCAGGACAGGTACAGCACGGGGTTAGATACAGAGTAAAGCTCCCTCGACAGTGTCACCATCAAACACTCCCAGGACAGGTACAGCACGGGGTTAGATACAGAGAAAAGCTCCCTCTACACTGTCCACATCAAACACCCGCAGGACAGGTACAGCATGGGGTTAGATACAGAGTAAAGCTCCCTCTACACTGTCCTCATCAAACAGTCCCAGGACAGGTACAGCACGGGGTTAGATACAGAGTAAAGCTCCCTCTGTACTGGCCGCATGAAACACTCCCAGGGCAGGTACAGCACGGCATTAGAAACAAAGTAAAGCTCCCTCTACACTGTCCCCATCAAACACTCCCAGGACAGGTAGAGCACGGGCTGAGATACAGAGTAAAGCTCCCTCTACACTGTCCACATCAAACACTCCCAGGACAGGTACTGCACGGCGTTAGAAACAAAGTAAAGCTCCCTCTACACAGTCCCCATCAAACACTCCCAGGACAGGTACAGCACGGGGTTAGATACAGAGTAAAGCTCGCTCTATACTGTCCCCATCAATACTCCCAGGACAGGTACAGCACGGGGTTAGGTACAGAGTAAAGCTCTCTCTACACTGTCCGCATCAAACACTCCCAGGACAGGTACAGCACGGGGTTAGATACAGAGTAAAGCTCCCTCTACACTGTCCCCATCAAACACTCCAAGGGCAGGTACAGCACGGCGTTAGATACAGTGTAAAGCTCCCGCTACACTGTCCCCATCAAACACTCCCAGGACAGGTACTGCACGGGGTTAGATACAGAGTAAAGCTCCCTCTACACTGTCCACATCAAACACTCCCAGGACATATACTGCACGGGGTTAGATACAGTGTAAAGCTCCCGCTACACTGTCCCCATCAAACACTCCCAGGACAGGTACTGCACGGGGTTAGATACAGAGTAAAGCTCCCTCTACACTGTCCCCATCAAACACTCCCAGGACAGACACAGCACGGGGTTAGCTACAGAATAATGCTCCATCCACACTGTCCCCATCAAACACTCCCAGGACAGGCACAGCACGGGGATAGCTACAGAATAATGCTCCATCCACACTGTCCCCATCAAACACTCCCAGGACAGGTACAGCACAGGGTTAGATACAGACTAAAGCTCCCTTCAACCTGTCCCCATCAAAGACTCCCAAGACAGGTACAGCACAGGGTTAGATACAGAGTAAAGCTCCCTCTACACTGTCCACATCAAACAGTCCCAGGACAGGTCCTGCACGGGGTTAGAAACAAAGTAAAGCTCCCTCGACACTGTCCCCATCAAACACTCCCAGGACAGGTACAGCACGGGCTGAGATACAGAGTAAAGCTCCCTCTACACTGTCCCCATCAAACACTCCCATGACAGGCACAGCACGGGGCTAGCTACAGAATAATGCTCCATCCACACTGTCCCCATCAAACACGCCCAGGACAGGAACAGTACGGGGTTCGATACAGAGTAAAGCTCCCTCTACACAGTCCCCATCAAACACTCCCAGGACAGGTACAGCACGGGGTTAGATACAGAGTAAAGCTCCCTCTACACAGTCCCCATCAAACACTCCCAGGACAGGTACAGCACGGGGTTAGATACAGAGTAAAGCTCCCTCTACACTGTCCCCATCAAACACTCCCAGGACAGGAACGGCAGGGGGTTAGATACAGAGTAAAGCTCCCTCTACACTGTCCCCATCAAACACTCCCAGGACAGGCACAGCACGGGGCTAGCTACAGAATAATGCTCCATCCACACTGTCCCCATCAAACACTCCCAGGACAGGAACAGTACGGGGTTCGATACAGAGTAAAGCTCCCTCTACACAGTCCCCATCAAACACTCCCAGGACAGGTACAGCACGGGGTTAGATGCAGAGTAAAGCTCCCTCTACACAGTCCCCATCAAACACTCCCAGGACAGGTACAGCACGGGGTTAGATACAGAGTAAAGCTCCCTCTACACTGTCCCCATCAAACACTCCCAGGACAGGAACGGCAGGGGGTTAGATACAGAGTAAAGCTCCCTCGACACTGTCCCCATCAAACACTCCCAGGACAGGTACTGCACGGCGTTAGAAACAATGTAAAGCTCCCTCTACACTGTCCCCATCAAACACTCCCAGGACAGGTACAGCACGGGCTTAGTTAGTAAAGCTCCCTCTACACTGTCCCCATCAAACACTCCCAGGACAAGTACAGCACGGGGTTAGATACAGAGTAAAGCTCTCTCAACACTGTCCACATCAAAAACTCCCAGGACAGGTACAGCACGGGGTTAGATACAGAGTAAAGCTCCCTCGACACTGTCCCCATCAAACACTCCCAGGAGGGTACAGTACGGGGTTAGATACAGAGTGAAGCTCTCTCAACACTGTCCCCATCAAACACTCCCAGGACAGGTACAGCACGGGGTTAGATACAGAGTAAAGCTCCCTCGACACTGTCCCCATCAAACACACCCAGGACAGGTACAGCACGGGGTTAGATACAGAGAAAAGCTCCCTCTACAATGTCCACATCAAACACTCCCAGGACAGGTACAGCATGGGGTTAGATACAGAGTAAAGCTCCCTCTGCACTGTCCTCATCAAACAGTCCCAGGACAGGTACAGCACGGGGTTAGGTACAGAGTAAAGCTCCCTCTATACTGGCCCCATGAAACACTCCCAGGACAGGTACAGCACACGGTTAGATACAGTGTAAAGCTTCCTCTACACTCTCCCCATCAAACACTCCCAGAACAGGTACAGCACACGGTTAGATACAGTGTAAAGCTACCTCTACACTGTCCCCAACACTCCCAGGACAGGCACAGCAAGGGGTTAGATACAGAGTAAACCTCCCTCTACACTGTCCCCATCAAACACTCCCAGGACAGGTACAGCACGGCGTTAGATACAGTGTCAAGCTCCCTCGACACTGTCCCCATCAAACACTCCCAGGACAGGTACAGCACGGGGATAGATACAGAGTAAAGCTCCCTCCACACTGTCCACATCAAACACTCCCAGGACAGGTACTGCACGGCGTTAGAAACAAAGTAAAGCTCCCTCTACACAGTCCCCATCAAACACTCCCAGGACAGGTACAGCACGGGGTTAGATACAGAGTAAATCTCCCACTGCACTGTCCCCATCAAACATTCCGAGGACAGGTACAGCACGGGGCTAGATACAGAGTAAAGCTCGCTCTATACTGTCCCCATCAATACTCTCAGGACAGGTACAGCACGGGGTTAGGTACAGAGTAAAGCTCCCTCTACACTGTCCCCATCAAACACTCCCAGGACAGGTACAGCACGGGGTTAGATACAGAGTAAAGCTCCCTCGACAGTGTCACCATCAAACACTCCCAGGACAGGTACAGCACGGGGTTAGATACAGAGAAAAGCTCCCTCTACACTGTCCACATCAAACACCCGCAGGACAGGTACAGCACGGGCTGAGATACAGAGTAAAGCTCCCACTACACTGTCCACATCAAACACTCCCAGGACAGGTACTGCACGGCGTTAGAAACAAAGTAAAGCTCCCTCTACACAGTCCCCATCAAACACTCCCAGGACAGGTACAGCACGGGGTTAGATACAGAGTAAAGCTCGCTCTATACTGTCCCCATCAATACTCCCAGGACAGGTACAGCACGGGGTTAGGTACAGAGTAAAGCTCTCTCTACACTGTCCGCATCAAACACTCCCAGGACAGGTACAGCACGGGGTTAGATACAGAGTAAAGCTCCCTCTACACTGTCCCCATCAAACACTCCAAGGGCAGGTACAGCACGGCGTTAGATACAGTGTAAAGCTCCCGCTACACTGTCCCCATCAAACACTCCCAGGACAGGTACTGCACGGGGTTAGATACAGAGTAAAGCTCCCTCTACACTGTCCACATCAAACACTCCCAGGACATATACTGCACGGGGTTAGATACAGTGTAAAGCTCCCGCTACACTGTCCCCATCAAACACTCCCAGGACAGGTACTGCACGGGGTTAGATACAGAGTAAAGCTCCCTCTACACTGTCCCCATCAAACACTCCCAGGACAGACACAGCACGGGGTTAGCTACAGAATAATGCTCCATCCACACTGTCCCCATCAAACACTCCCAGGACAGGCACAGCACGGGGATAGCTACAGAATAATGCTCCATCCACACTGTCCCCATCAAACACTCCCAGGACAGGTACAGCACAGGGTTAGATACAGACTAAAGCTCCCTTCAACCTGTCCCCATCAAAGACTCCCAAGACAGGTACAGCACAGGGTTAGATACAGAGTAAAGCTCCCTCTACACTGTCCACATCAAACAGTCCCAGGACAGGTCCTGCACGGGGTTAGAAACAAAGTAAAGCTCCCTCGACACTGTCCCCATCAAACACTCCCAGGACAGGTACAGCACGGGCTGAGATACAGAGTAAAGCTCCCTCTACACTGTCCCCATCAAACACTCCCATGACAGGCACAGCACGGGGCTAGCTACAGAATAATGCTCCATCCACACTGTCCCCATCAAACACGCCCAGGACAGGAACAGTACGGGGTTCGATACAGAGTAAAGCTCCCTCTACACAGTCCCCATCAAACACTCCCAGGACAGGTACAGCACGGGGTTAGATACAGAGTAAAGCTCCCTCTACACAGTCCCCATCAAACACTCCCAGGACAGGTACAGCACGGGGTTAGATACAGAGTAAAGCTCCCTCTACACTGTCCCCATCAAACACTCCCAGGACAGGAACGGCAGGGGGTTAGATACAGAGTAAAGCTCCCTCTACACTGTCCCCATCAAACACTCCCAGGACAGGCACAGCACGGGGCTAGCTACAGAATAATGCTCCATCCACACTGTCCCCATCAAACACTCCCAGGACAGGAACAGTACGGGGTTCGATACAGAGTAAAGCTCCCTCTACACCGTCCCCATCAAACACTCCCAGGACAGGTACAGCACGGGGTTAGATACAGAGTAAAGCTCCCTCTACACAGTCCCCATCAAACACTCCCAGGACAGGTACAGCACGGGGTTAGATACAGAGTAAAGCTCCCTCTACACTGTCCCCATCAAACACTCCCAGGACAGGAACGGCAGGGGGTTAGATACAGAGTAAAGCTCCCTCGACACTGTCCCCATCAAACACTCCCAGGACAGGTACTGCACGGCGTTAGAAACAATGTAAAGCTCCCTCTACACTGTCCCCATCAAACACTCCCAGGACAGGTACAGCACGGGCTTAGTTAGTAAAGCTCCCTCTACACTGTCCCCATCAAACACTCCCAGGACAAGTACAGCACGGGGTTAGATACAGAGTAAAGCTCTCTCAACACTGTCCACATCAAAAACTCCCAGGACAGGTACAGCACGGGGTTAGATACAGAGTAAAGCTCCCTCGACACTGTCCCCATCAAACACTCCCAGGAGGGTACAGTACGGGGTTAGATACAGAGTGAAGCTCTCTCAACACTGTCCCCATCAAACACTCCCAGGACAGGTACAGCACGGGGTTAGATACAGAGTAAAGCTCCCTCGACACTGTCCCCATCAAACACACCCAGGACAGGTACAGCACGGGGTTAGATACAGAGAAAAGCTCCCTCTACAATGTCCACATCAAACACTCCCAGGACAGGTACAGCATGGGGTTAGATACAGAGTAAAGCTCCCTCTGCACTGTCCTCATCAAACAGTCCCAGGACAGGTACAGCACGGGGTTAGGTACAGAGTAAAGCTCCCTCTATACTGGCCCCATGAAACACTCCCAGGACAGGTACAGCACACGGTTAGATACAGTGTAAAGCTTCCTCTACACTCTCCCCATCAAACACTCCCAGAACAGGTACAGCACACGGTTAGATACAGTGTAAAGCTACCTCTACACTGTCCCCAACACTCCCAGGACAGGCACAGCACGGGTTAGATACAGAGTAAACCTCCCTCTACACTGTCCCCATCAAACACTCCCAGGACAGGTACAGCACGGCGTTAGATACAGTGTCAAGCTCCCTCGACACTGTCCCCATCAAACACTCCCAGGACAGGTACAGCACGGGGATAGATACAGAGTAAAGCTCCCTCCACACTGTCCACATCGAACACTCCCAGGACAGGTACTGCACGGCGTTAGAAACAAAGTAAAGCTCCCTCTACACAGTCCCCATCAAACACTCCCAGGACAGGTACAGCACGGGGTTAGATACAGAGTAAATCTCCCACTGCACTGTCCCCATCAAACATTCCGAGGACAGGTACAGCACGGGGCTAGATACAGAGTAAAGCTCGCTCTATACTGTCCCCATCAATACTCTCAGGACAGGTACAGCACGGGGTTAGGTACAGAGTAAAGCTCCCTCTACACTGTCCCCATCAAACACTCCCAGGACAGGTACAGCACGGGGTTAGATACAGAGTAAAGCTCCCTCGACAGTGTCACCATCAAACACTCCCAGGACAGGTACAGCACGGGGTTAGATACAGAGAAAAGCTCCCTCTACACTGTCCACATCAAACACCCGCAGGACAGGTACAGCACGGGCTGAGATACAGAGTAAAGCTCCCTCTACACTGTCCACATCAAACACTCCCAGGACAGGTACTGCACGGCGTTAGAAACAAAGTAAAGCTCCCTCTACACAGTCCCCATCAAACACTCCCAGGACAGGTACAGCACGGGGTTAGATACAGAGTAAAGCTCGCTCTATACTGTCCCCATCAATACTCCCAGGACAGGTACAGCACGGGGTTAGGTACAGAGTAAAGCTCTCTCTACACTGTCCGCATCAAACACTCCCAGGACAGGTACAGCACGGGGTTAGATACAGAGTAAAGCTCCCTCTACACTGTCCCCATCAAACACTCCAAGGGCAGGTACAGCACGGCGTTAGATACAGTGTAAAGCTCCCGCTACACTGTCCCCATCAAACACTCCCAGGACAGGTACTGCACGGGGTTAGATACAGAGTAAAGCTCCCTCTACACTGTCCACATCAAACACTCCCAGGACATATACTGCACGGGGTTAGATACAGTGTAAAGCTCCCGCTACACTGTCCCCATCAAACACTCCCAGGACAGGTACTGCACGGGGTTAGATACAGAGTAAAGCTCCCTCTACACTGTCCCCATCAAACACTCCCAGGACAGACACAGCACGGGGTTAGCTACAGAATAATGCTCCATCCACACTGTCCCCATCAAACACTCCCAGGACAGGCACAGCACGGGGATAGCTACAGAATAATGCTCCATCCACACTGTCCCCATCAAACACTCCCAGGACAGGTACAGCACAGGGTTAGATACAGACTAAAGCTCCCTTCAACCTGTCCCCATCAAAGACTCCCAAGACAGGTACAGCACAGGGTTAGATACAGAGTAAAGCTCCCTCTACACTGTCCACATCAAACAGTCCCAGGACAGGTCCTGCACGGGGTTAGAAACAAAGTAAAGCTCCCTCGACACTGTCCCCATCAAACACTCCCAGGACAGGTACAGCACGGGCTGAGATACAGAGTAAAGCTCCCTCTACACTGTCCCCATCAAACACTCCCATGACAGGCACAGCACGGGGCTAGCTACAGAATAATGCTCCATCCACACTGTCCCCATCAAACACGCCCAGGACAGGAACAGTACGGGGTTCGATACAGAGTAAAGCTCCCTCTACACAGTCCCCATCAAACACTCCCAGGACAGGTACAGCACGGGGTTAGATACAGAGTAAAGCTCCCTCTACACAGTCCCCATCAAACACTCCCAGGACAGGTACAGCACGGGGTTAGATACAGAGTAAAGCTCCCTCTACACTGTCCCCATCAAACACTCCCAGGACAGGAACGGCAGGGGGTTAGATACAGAGTAAAGCTCCCTCTACACTGTCCCCATCAAACACTCCCAGGACAGGCACAGCACGGGGCTAGCTACAGAATAATGCTCCATCCACACTGTCCCCATCAAACACTCCCAGGACAGGAACAGTACGGGGTTCGATACAGAGTAAAGCTCCCTCTACACAGTCCCCATCAAACACTCCCAGGACAGGTACAGCACGGGGTTAGATACAGAGTAAAGCTCCCTCTACACAGTCCCCATCAAACACTCCCAGGACAGGTTCAGCACGGGGTTAGATACAGAGTAAAGCTCCCTCTACACTGTCCCCATCAAACACTCCCAGGACAGGAACGGCAGGGGGTTAGATACAGAGTAAAGCTCCCTCGACACTGTCCCCATCAAACACTCCCAGGACAGGTACTGCACGGCGTTAGAAACAATGTAAAGCTCCCTCTACACTGTCCCCATCAAACACTCCCAGGACAGGTACAGCACGGGCTTAGTTAGTAAAGCTCCCTCTACACTGTCCCCATCAAACACTCCCAGGACAGGTACAGTACGGGGTTAGATACAGAGTAAAGCTCTCTCAACACTGTCCCCATCAAACACTCCCAGGACAGGTACAGCACGGGGTTAGATACAGAGTAAAGCTCCCTCGACACTGTCCCCATCAAACACACCCAGGACAGGTACAGCACGGGGTTAGATACAGAGAAAAGCTCCCTCTACAATGTCCACATCAAACACTCCCAGGACAGGTACAGCATGGGGTTAGATACAGAGTAAAGCTCCCTCTGCACTGTCCTCATCAAACAGTCCCAGGACAGGTACAGCACGGGGTTAGGTACAGAGTAAAGCTCCCTCTATACTGGCCCCATGAAACACTCCCAGGACAGGTACAGCACACGGTTAGATACAGTGTAAAGCTTCCTCTACACTCTCCCCATCAAACACTCCCAGAACAGGTACAGCACACGGTTAGATACAGTGTAAAGCTACCTCTACACTGTCCCCAACACTCCCAGGACAGGCACAGCACGGGGTTAGATACAGAGTAAACCTCCCTCTACACTGTCCCCATCAAACACTCCCAGGACAGGTACAGCACGGCGTTAGATACAGAGTAAATCTCCCACTGCACTGTCCCCATCAAACATTCCGAGGACAGGTACAGCACGGGGCTAGATCCAGAGTAAAGCTCGCTCTATACTGTCCCCATCAATACTCTCAGGACAGGTACAGCACGGGGTTAGGTACAGAGTAAAGCTCCCTCTACACTGTCCCCATCAAACACTCCCAGGACAGATACAGCACGGGGTTAGATACAGAGTAAAGCTCCCTCGACAGTGTCACCATCAAACACTCCCAGGACAGGTACAGCACGGGGTTAGATACAGAGAAAAGCTCCCTCTACACTGTCCACATCAAACACCCGCAGGACAGGTACAGCATGGGGTTAGATACAGAGTAAAGCTCCCTCTACACTGTCCTCATCAAACAGTCCCAGGACAGGTACAGCACGGGGTTAGATACAGAGTAAAGCTCCCTCTGTACTGGCCGCATGAAACACTCCCAGGGCAGGTACAGCACGGCGTTAGAAACAAAGTAAAGCTCCCTCTACACTGTCCCCATCAAACACTCCCAGGACAGGTAGAGCACGGGCTGAGATACAGAGTAAAGCTCCCTCTACACTGTCCACATCAAACACTCCCAGGACAGGTACTGCACGGCGTTAGAAACAAAGTAAAGCTCCCTCTACACAGTCCCCATCAAACACTCCCAGGACAGGTACAGCACGGGGTTAGATACAGAGTAAAGCTCGCTCTATACTGTCCCCATCAATACTCCCAGGACAGGTACAGCACGGGGTTAGGTACAGAGTAAAGCTCTCTCTACACTGTCCGCATCAAACACTCCCAGGACAGGTACAGCACGGGGTAAGATACAGAGTAAAGCTCCCTCTACACTGTCCCCATCAAACACTCCAAGGGCAGGTACAGCACGGCGTTAGATACAGTGTAAAGCTCCCGCTACACTGTCCCCATCAAACACTCCCAGGACAGGTACTGCACGGGGTTAGATACAGAGTAAAGCTCCCTCTACACTGTCCACATCAAACACTCCCAGGACAGGTACTGCACGGGGTTAGATACAGTGTAAAGCTCCCGCTACACTGTCCCCATCAAACACTCCCAGGACAGGTACTGCACGGGGTTAGATACAGAGTAAAGCTCCCTCTACACTGTCCCCATCAAACACTCCCAGGACAGACACAGCACGGGGTTAGCTACAGAATAATGCTCCATCCACACTGTCCCCATCAAACACTCCCAGGACAGGCACAGCACGGGGATAGCTACAGAATAATGCTCCATCCACACTGTCCCCATCAAACACTCCCAGGACAGGTACAGCACGGGGTTAGATACAGACTAAAGCTCCCTTCAACCTGTCCCCATCAAAGACTCCCAAGACAGGTACAGCACAGGGTTAGATACAGAGTAAAGCTCCCTCTACACTGTCCACATCAAACAGTCCCAGGACAGGTCCTGCACGGGGTTAGAAACAAAGTAAAGCTCCCTCGACACTGTCCCCATCAAACACTCCCAGGACAGGTACAGCACGGGCTGAGATACAGAGTAAAGCTCCCTCTACACTGTCCCCATCAAACACTCCCATGACAGGCACAGCACGGGGCTAGCTACAGAATAATGCTCCATCCACACTGTCCCCATCAAACACTCCCAGGACAGGTACAGCACGGCGTTAGATACAGTGTCAAGCTCTCTCGACACTGTCCCCATCAAACACTCCCAGGACAGGAACAGTACGGGGTTCGATACAGAGTAAAGCTCCCTCTACACAGTCCCCATCAAACACTCCCAGGACAGGTACAGCACGGGGTTAGATACAGAGTAAAGCTCCCTCTACACAGTCCCCATCAAACACTCCCAGGACAGGTACAGCACGGGGTTAGATACAGAGTAAAGCTCCCTCTACACTGTCCCCATCAAACACTCCCAGGACAGGAACGGCAGGGGGTTAGGTACAGAGTAAAGCTCCCTCAACACTGTCCCCATCAAACACTCCCAGGACAGGTACTGCACGGCGTTAGAAACAATGTAAAGCTCCCTCTACACTGTCCCCATCAAACACTCCCAGGACAGGTACAGCACGGGCTTAGTTAGTAAAGCTCCCTCTGCACTGTCCCCATCAAACAGTCCCAGGACTGGTACAGCACGGGGTTAGATACAGAGTAAAGCTCCCTCGACACTGTCCACATCAAATACTCCCAGGACAGGTACAGTACGGGGTTAGATACAGAGTAAAGCTCTCTCAACACTGTCCCCATCAAACACTCCCAGGACAGGTACAGCACGGGGTTAGATACAGAGTAAAGCTCCCTCGACACTGTCCCCATCAAACACACCCAGGACAGGTACAGCACGGGGTTAGATACAGAGAAAAGCTCCCTCTACAATGTCCACATCAAACACTCCGAGGACAGGTACAGCATGGGGTTAGATACAGAGTAAAGCTCCCTCTGCACTGTCCTCATCAAACAGTCCCAGGACAGGTACAGCACACGGTTAGATACAGTGTAAAGCTCCCTCTACACTCTCCCCATCAAACACTCCCAGAACAGGTACAGCACACTGTTAGATACAGTGTAAAGCTACCTCTACACTGTCCCCAACACTCACAGGACAGGCACAGCACGGGCTGAGATACAGAGTAAAGCTCCCTCTACACTGTCCCCATCAAACACTCCCAGGACAGGCACAGCACGGGGCTAGTTACAGAATAATGCTCCATCCACACTGTCCCCATCAAACACGCCCAGGACAGGAACAGTACGGGGTTCGATACAGAGTAAAGCTCCCTCTACACAGTCCCCATCAAACACTCCCAGGACAGGTACAGCACGGGGTTAGATACAGAGTAAAGCTCCCTCTACACAGTCCCCATCAAACACTCCCAGGACAGGTACAGCACGGGGTTAGATACAGAGTAAAGCTCCCTCTACACTGTCCCCATCAAACACTCCCAGGACAGGAACGGCAGGGGGTTAGATACAGAGTAAAGCTCCCTCTACACTGTCCCCATCAAACACTCCCAGGACAGGTACAGCACGGGCTGAGATACAGAGTAAAGCTCCCTCTACACTGTCCCCATCAAACACTCCCAGGACAGGCACAGCACGGGGCTAGCTACAGAATAATGCTCCATCCACACTGTCCCCATCAAACACTCCCAGGACAGGAACAGTACGGGGTTCGATACAGAGTAAAGCTCCCTCTACACAGTCCCCATCAAACACTCCCAGGACAGGTACAGCACGGGGTTAGATACAGAGTAAAGCTCCCTCTACACAGTCCCCATCAAACACTCCCAGGACAGGTACAGCACGGGGTTAGATACAGAGTAAAGCTCCCTCTACACTGTCCCCATCAAACACTCCCAGGACAGGAACGGCAGGGGGTTAGATACAGAGTAAAGCTCCCTCGACACTGTCCCCATCAAACACTCCCAGGACAGGTACTGCACGGCGTTAGAAACAATGTAAAGCTCCCTCTACACTGTCCCCATCAAACACTCCCAGGACAGGTACAGCACGGGCTTAGTTAGTAAAGCTCCCTCTACACTGTCCCCATCAAACACTCCCAGGACAAGTACAGCAGGGGGTTAGATACAGAGTAAAGCTCTCTCAACAGTGTCCACATCAAACACTCCCAGGACAGGTACAGCACGGGGTTAGATACAGAGTAAAGCTCCCTCGACACTGTCCCCATCAAACACTCCCAGGACAGGTACAGTACGGGGTTAGATACAGAGTAAAGCTCTCTCAACACTGTCCCCATCAAACACTCCCAGGACAGGTACAGCACGGGGTTAGATACAGAGTAAAGCTCCCTCGACACTGTCCCCATCAAACACACCCAGGACAGGTACAGCACGGGGTTAGATACAGAGAAAAGCTCCCTCTACAATGTCCACATCAAACACTCCCAGGACAGGTACAGCATGGGGTTAGATACAGAGTAAAGCTCCCTCTGCACTGTCCTCATCAAACAGTCCCAGGACAGGTACAGCACGGGGTTAGGTACAGAGTAAAGCTCCCTCTATACTGGCCCCATGAAACACTCCCAGGACAGGTACAGCACACGGTTAGATACAGTGTAAAGCTTCCTCTACACTCTCCCCATCAAACACTCCCAGAACAGGTACAGCACACGGTTAGATACAGTGTAAAGCTACCTCTACACTGTCCCCAACACTCCCAGGACAGGCACAGCACGGGGTTAGATACAGAGTAAACCTCCCTCCACACTGTCCCCATCAAACACTCCCAGGACAGGTACAGCACGGCGTTAGATACAGTGTCAAGCTCCCTCGACACTGTCCCCATCAAACACTCCCAGGACAGGTACAGCACGGGGATAGATACAGAGTAAAGCTCCCTCCACACTGTCCACATCAAACACTCCCAGGACAGGTACTGCACGGCGTTAGAAACAAAGTAAAGCTCCCTCTACACAGTCCCCATCAAACACTCCCAGGACAGGTACAGCACGGGGTTAGATACAGAGTAAATCTCCCACTGCACTGTCCCCATCAAACATTCCGAGGACAGGTACAGCACGGGGCTAGATACAGAGTAAAGCTCGCTCTATACTGTCCCCATCAATACTCTCAGGACAGGTACAGCACGGAGTTAGGTACAGAGTAAAGCTCCCTCTACACTGTCCCCATCAAACAGTCCCAGGACAGGTACAGCACGGGGTTAGATACAGAGTAAAGCTCCCTCGACAGTGTCCCCATCAAACACTCCCAGGACAGGTACAGCACGGGGTTAGATACAGAGAAAAGCTCCCTCTACACTGTCCACATCAAACACCCGCAGGACAGGTACAGCATGGGGTTAGATACAGAGTAAAGCTCACTCTACACTGTCCTCATCAAACAGTCCCAGGACAGGTACAGCACGGGGTTAGATACAGAGTAAAGCTCCCTCTGTACTGGCCGCATGAAACACTCCCAGGGCAGGTACAGCACGGCGTTAGAAACAAAGTAAAGCTCCCTCTACACTGTCCCCATCAAACACTCCCAGGACAGGTAGAGCACGGGCTGAGATACAGAGTAAAGCTCCCTCTACACTGTCCACATCAAACACTCCCAGGACAGGTACTGCATGGCGTTAGAAACAAAGTAAAGCTCCCTCTACACAGTCCCCATCAAACACTCCCAGGACAGGTACAGCACGGGGTTAGATACAGAGTAAAGCTCGCTCTATACTGTCCCCACCAATACTCCCAGGACAGGTACAGCACGGGGTTAGGTACAGAGTAAAGCTCTCTCTACACTGTCCGCATCAAACACTCCCAGGACAGGTACAGCACGGGGTTAGATACAGAGTAAAGCTCCCTCTACACTGTCCCCATCAAACACTCCCAGGACAGGTACTGCACGGGGTTAGATACAGTGTAAAGCTCCCGCTACACTGTCCCCATCAAACACTCCCAGGACAGGTACTGCACGGGGTTAGATACAGAGTAAAGCTCCCTCTACACTGTCCCCATCAAACACTCCCAGGACAGACACAGCACGGGGTTAGCTACAGAATAATGCTCCATCCACACTGTCCCCATCAAACACTCCCAGGAAAGGCACAGTACGGGGATAGCTACAGAATAATGCTCCATCCACACTGTCCCCATCAAACACTCCCAGGACAGGTACAGCACAGGGTTAGATACAGACTAAAGCTCCCTTCAACCTGTCCCCATCAAAGACTCCCAAGACAGGTACAGCACAGGGTTAGATACAGAGTAAAGCTCCCTCTACACTGTCCACATCAAACAGTCCCAGGACAGGTCCTGCACGGGGTTAGAAACAAAGTAAAGCTCCCTCGACACTGTCCCCATCAAACACTCCCAGGACAGGTACAGCACGGGCTGAGATACAGAGTAAAGCTCCCTCTACACTGTCCCCATCAAACACTCCCAGGACAGGCACAGCACGGGGCTAGCTACAGAATAATGCTCCATCCACACTGTCCCCATCAAACACTCCCAGGACAGGTACAGCACGGCGTTAGATACAGTGTCAAGCTCCCTCTACACAGTCCCCATCAAACACTCCCAGGACAGGTACAGCACGGGGTTAGATACAGAGTAAAGCTCCCTCTACACAGTCCCCATCAAACACTCCCAGGACAGGTACAGCACGGGGTTAGATACAGAGTAAAGCTCCCTCTACACTGTCCCCATCAAACACTCACAGGACAGGAACGGCAGGGGGTTAGGTACAGAGTAAAGCTCCCTCTACACTGTCCCCATCAAACACTCCCAGGACAGGTACTGCACGGCGTTAGAAACAATGTAAAGCTCCCTCTACACTGTCCCCATCAAACACTCCCAGGACAGGTACAGCACGGGCTTAGTTAGTAAAGCTCCCTCTGCACTGTCCCCATCAAACAGTCCCAGGACAGGTACAGCACGGGGTTAGATACAGAGTAAAGCTCCCTCGACACTGTCCACATCAAACACTCCCAGGACAGGTACAGTACGGGGTTAGATACAGAGTAAAGCTCTCTCAACACTGTCCCCATCAAACACTCCCAGGACAGGTACAGCACGGGGTTAGATACAGAGTAAAGCTCCCTCGACACTGTCCCCATCAAACACACCCAGGACAGGTACAGCACGGGGTTAGATACAGAGAAAAGCTCCCTCTACAATGTCCACATCAAACACTCCGAGGACAGGTACAGCATGGGGTTAGATACAGAGTAAAGCTCCCTCTGCACTGTCCTCATCAAACAGTCCCAGGACAGGTACAGCACACGGTTAGATACAGTGTAAAGCTCCCTCTACACTCTCCCCATCAAACACTCCCAGAACAGGTACAGCACACGGTTAGATACAGTGTAAACCTCCCTCTACACTGTCCCCATCAAACACTCCCAGGACAGGTACAGCACGGCGTTAGATACAGTGTCAAGCTCCCTCTACACAGTCCCCATTAAACACTCCCAGGACAGGTACAGCACGGGGTTAGATACAGAGAAAAGCTCCCTCTACACTGTCCACATCAAACACCCGCAGGACAGGTACAGCACGGGGTTAGATACAGAGTAAAGCTCCCTCTACACTGTCCTCATCAAACAGTCCCAGGACAGGTACAGCACGGGGTTAGATACAGAGTAAAGCTCCCTCTGTACTGGCCGCATGAAACACTCCCAGGGCAGGTACAGCACGGCGTTAGAAACAAAGTAAAGCTCCTTCTTCACTGTCCCCATCAAACACTCCCAGGACAGGTACAGCACACGGTTAGATACAGTGTAAAGCTCCCTCTACACTCTCCCCATCAAACACTCCCAGAACAGGTACAGCACACTGTTAGATACAGTGTAAAGCTACCTCTACACTGTCCCCAACACTCACAGGACAGGCACAGCACGGGCTGAGATACAGAGTAAAGCTCCCTCTACACTGTCCCCATCAAACACTCCCAGGACAGGCACAGCACGGGGCTAGTTACAGAATAATGCTCCATCCACACTGTCCCCATCAAACACGCCCAGGACAGGAACAGTACGGGGTTCGATACAGAGTAAAGCTCCCTCTACACAGTCCCCATCAAACACTCCCAGGACAGGTACAGCACGGGGTTAGATACAGAGTAAAGCTCCCTCTACACAGTCCCCATCAAACACTCCCAGGACAGGTACAGCACGGGGTTAGATACAGAGTAAAGCTCCCTCTACACTGTCCCCATCAAACACTCCCAGGACAGGAACGGCAGGGCGTTAGATACAGAGTAAAGCTCCCTCTACACTGTCCCCATCAAACACTCCCAGGACAGTTACAGCACGGGCTGAGATACAGAGTAAAGCTCCCTCTACACTGTCCCCATCAAACACTCCCAGGACAGGCACAGCACGGGGCTAGCTACAGAATAATGCTCCATCCACACTGTCCCCATCAAACACTCCCAGGACAGGAACAGTACGGGGTTCGATACAGAGTAAAGCTCCCTCTACACAGTCCCCATCAAACACTCCCAGGTCAGGTACAGCACGGGGTTAGATACAGAGTAAAGCTCCCTCTACACAGTCCCCATCAAACACTCCCAGGACAGGTACAGCACGGGGTTAGATACAGAGTAAAGCTCCCTCTACACTGTCCCCATCAAACACTCCCAGGACAGGTACTGCACGGCGTTAGAAACAATGTAAAGCTCCCTCTACACTGTCCCCATCAAACACTCCCAGGACAGGTACAGCACGGGCTTAGTTAGTAAAGCTCCCTCTACACTGTCCCCATCAAACACTCCCAGGACAAGTACAGCAGGGGGTTAGATACAGAGTAAAGCTCTCTCAACAGTGTCCACATCAAACACTCCCAGGACAGGTACAGCACGGGGTTAGATACAGAGTAAAGCTCCCTCGACACTGTCCCCATCAAACACTCCCAGGACAGGTACAGTACGGGGTTAGATACAGAGTAAAGCTCTCTCAACACTGTCCCCATCAAACACTCCCAGGACAGGTCCAGCACGGGGTTAGATACAGAGTAAAGCTCCCTCGACACTGTCCCCATCAAACACACCCAGGACAGGTACAGCACGGGGTTAGATACAGAGAAAAGCTCCCTCTACAATGTCCACATCAAACACTCCCAGGACAGGTACAGCATGGGGTTAGATACAGAGTAAAGCTCCCTCTGCACTGTCCTCATCAAACAGTCCCAGGACAGGTACAGCACGGGGTTAGGTACAGAGTAAAGCTCCCTCTATACTGGCCCCATGAAACACTCCCAGGACAGGTACAGCACACGGTTAGATACAGTGTAAAGCTTCCTCTACACTCTCCCCATCAAACACTCCCAGAACAGGTACAGCACACGGTTAGATACAGTGTAAAGCTACCTCTACACTGTCCCCAACACTCCCAGGACAGGCACAGCACGGGGTTAGATACAGAGTAAACCTCCCTCTCCACTGTCCCCATCAAACACTCCCAGGACAGGTACAGCACGGCGTTAGATACAGTGTCAAGCTCCCTCGACACTGTCCACATCAAACACTCCCAGGACAGGTACTGCACGGCGTTAGAAACAAAGTAAAGCTCCCTCTACACAGTCCCCATCAAACACTCCCAGGACAGGTACAGCACGGGGTTAGATACAGAGTAAATCTCCCACTGCACTGTCCCCATCAAACATTCCGAGGACAGGTACAGCACGGGGCTAGATACAGAGTAAAGCTCGCTCTATACTGTCCCCATTAATACTCTCAGGACAGGTACAGCACGGGGTTAGGTACAGAGTAAAGCTCCCTCTACACTGTCCCCATCAAACACTCCCAGGACAGGTACAGCACGGGGTTAGATACAGAGAAAAGCTCCCTCTACACTGTCCACATCAAACACCCGCAGGACAGGTACAGCATGGGGTTAGATACAGAGTAAAGCTCACTCTACACTGTCCTCATCAAACAGTCCCAGGACAGGTACAGCACGGGGTTAGATACAGAGTAAAGCTCCCTCTGTACTGGCCGCATGAAACACTCCCAGGGCAGGTACAGCACGGCGTTAGAAACAAAGTAAAGCTCCCTCTACACTGTCCCCATCAAACACTCCCAGGACAGGTAGAGCACGGGCTGAGATACAGAGTAAAGCTCCCTCTACACTGTCCACATCAAACACTCCCAGGACAGGTACTGCATGGCGTTAGAAACAAAGTAAAGCTCCCTCTACACAGTCCCCATCAAACACTCCCAGGACAGGTACAGCACGGGGTTAGATACAGAGTAAAGCTTGCTCTATACTGTCCCCATCAATACTCCCAGGACAGGTACAGCACGGGGTTAGGTACAGAGTAAAGCTCTCTCTACACTGTCCGCATCAAACACTCCCAGGACAGGTACAGCACGGGGTTAGATACAGAGTAAAGCTCCCTCTACACTGTCCCCATCAAACACTCCCAGGACAGGTACTGCACGGGGTTAGATACAGTGTAAAGCTCCCGCTACACTGTCCCCATCAAACACTCCCAGGACAGGTACTGCACGGGGTTAGATACAGAGTAAAGCTCCCTCTACACTGTCCCCATCAAACACTCCCAGGACAGACACAGCACGGGGTTAGCTACAGAATAATGCTCCATCCACACTGTCCCCATCAAACACTCCCAGGATAGGCACAGCACGGGGATAGCTACAGAATAATGCTCCATCCACACTGTCCCCATCAAACACTCCCAGGACAGGTACAGCACAGGGTTAGATACAGACTAAAGCTCCCTTCAACCTGTCCCCATCAAAGACTCCCAAGACAGGTACAGCACAGGGTTAGATACAGAGTAAAGCTCCCTCTACACTGTCCACATCAAACAGTCCCAGGACAGGTCCTGCACGGGGTTAGAAACAAAGTAAAGCTCCCTCGACACTGTCCCCATCAAACACTCCCAGGACAGGTACAGCACGGGCTGAGATACAGAGTAAAGCTCCCTCTACACTGTCCCCATCAAACACTCCCAGGACAGGCACAGCACGGGGCTAGCTACAGAATAATGCTCCATCCACACTGTCCCCATCAAACACTCCCAGGACAGGTACAGCACGGCGTTAGATGCAGTGTCAAGCTCTCTCGACACTGTCCCCATCAAACACTCCCAGGACAGGAACAGTACGGGGTTCGATACAGAGTAAAGCTCCCTCTACACAGTCCCCATCAAACACTCCCAGGACAGGTACAGCACGGGGTTAGATACAGAGTAAAGCTCCCTCTACACAGTCCCCATCAAACACTCCCAGGACAGGTACAGCACGGGGTTAGATACAGAGTAAAGCTCCCTCTACACTGTCCCCATCAAACACTCCCAGGACAGGAACGGCAGGGGGTTAGGTACAGAGTAAAGCTCCCTCTACACTGTCCCCATCAAACACTCCCAGGACAGGTACTGCACGGCGTTAGAAACAATGTAAAGCTCCCTCTACACTGTCCCCATCAAACACTCCCAGGACAGGTACAGCACGGGCTTAGTTAGTAAAGCTCCCTCTGCACTGTCCCCATCAAACAGTCCCAGGACAGGTACAGCACGGGGTTAGATACAGAGTAAAGCTCCCTCGACACTGTCCACATCAAACACTCCCAGGACAGGTACAGTACGGGGTTAGATACAGAGTAAAGCTCTCTCAACACTGTCCCCATCAAACACTCCCAGGACAGGTACAGCACGGGGTTAGATACAGAGTAAAGCTCCCTCGACACTGTCCCCATCAAACACACCCAGGATAGGTACAGCACGGGGTTAGATACAGAGAAAAGCTCCCTCTACAATGTCCACATCAAACACTCCGAGGACAGGTACAGCATGGGGTTAGATACAGAGTAAAGCTCCCTCTGCACTGTCCTCATCAAACAGTCCCAGGACAGGTACAGCACACGGTTAGATACAGTGTAAAGCTCCCTCTACACTCTCCCCATCAAACACTCCCAGAACAGGTACAGCACACGGTTAGATACAGTTTAAACCTCCCTCTACACTGTCCCCATCAAACACTCCCAGGACAGGTAGAGCACGGGCTGAGATACAGAGGAAAGCTCCCTCTACACTGTCCCCATCAAACACTCCCAGGACAGTCACAGCACGGGGTTAGCTACCGAATAATGCTCCATCCACACTGTCCCCATCAAACACTCCCAGGACAGGTACAGCACAGGGTTAGATACAGAGTAAAGGTCCCTTCAACCTGTCCCCATCAAAGACTCCCAAGACAGGTACAGCACAGGGTTAGATACAGAGTAAAGCTCCCTCTACACTGTCCACAGCAAACCCTCCCAGGACAGGTCCTGCACGGGGTTAGAAACAAAGTAAAGCTCCCTCTACACTGTCCCCATCAAACAGTCCCAGGACAGGTACAGCACGGGCTGAGATACAGAGTAAAGCTCCCTCTACACTGTCCACATCAAACACTCCCAGGACAGGCACAGCACGGGGCTAGCGACAGAATAATGCTCCATCCACACTGTCCCCATCAAACACTCCCAGGACAGGTACAGCACGGCGTTAGATACAGTGTCAAGCTCTCTCGACACTCTCCCCATCAAACACTCCCAGGACAGGAACAGTACGGGGTTAGATACAGAGTAAAGCTCCCCCTACACTGTCCCCATCAAACACTCCCAGAACAGGTACAGCACATGGTTAGATACAGAGTAAAGCTCCCTCTACACTGTCCACATCAAACACTCCCAGGACAGGTACTGCACGGCGTTAGAAACAAAGTAAAGCTCCCTCTACACAGTCCCCATCAAACACTCCCAGGACAGGTACAGCACGGGGTTAGATACAGAGTAAATCGCCCACTGCACTGTCCGCATCAAACACTCCCAGGACAGGTACGGTACGGGGTTAGATACAGAGTAAAGCTCCCTCTACACTGTCCACATCAAACACTCCCAGGACAGGTATAGCACGGGGTTAGGTACAGAGTAAAGCTCTCTCTACACTGTCCGCATCAAACACTCCCAGGACAGGTACAGCACGGGCTGAGATACAGAGTAAAGCTCCCTCAACACTGTCCCCATCAAACACTCCCAGGACAGGCACAGCACGGGGATAGCTACATAATAATGCTCCATCCACACTGTCCCCCTCAAACACTCCCAGGACAGGTACAGCACAGGGTTAGATACAGAGTAAAGCTCCCTTCAACCTGTCCCCATCAAAGACTCCCAAGACAGGTACAGCACAGGGTTAGATACAGAGTAAAGCTCCCTCTACACTGTCCACAGCAAACACTCCCAGGACAGGTCCTGCACGGGGTTAGAAACAAAGTAAAGCTCTCTCTACACTGTCCCCATCAAACACTCCCAGGACAGGCACAGCACGGGGCTAGCTACAGAATAATGCTCCATCCACACTGTCCCCATCAAACACTCCCAGGACAGGTACAGCACGGCGTTAGATACAGTGTCAAGCTCTCTCGACACTCTCCCCATCAAACACTCCCAGGACAGGAACAGTACGGGGTTCGATACAGAGTAAAGCTCCCTCTACACAGTCCCCATCAAACACTCCCAGGACAGGTACAGCACGGGGTTAGATACAGAGTAAAGCTCCCTCGACACAGTCCCCATCAAACACTCACAGAACAGGTACAGCACGGGGTTAGATACAGAGTAAAGCTCCCCCTACACTGTCACAATCAAACACTCCCAGGACAGGAACAGCACGGGGTTAGATACAGAGTAAAGCTCCCTCGACACTGTCACCATCAAACACTCCCAGAACAGGTACAGCACATGGTTAGATACAGTGTTAAGCTCCCTCTACACTGTCCCCATCAAACACTCCCAGGACAGGTACAGCACGGGCGAAGATACAGAGTAAAGCTCCCTCTACACTGTCCACATCAAACACTCCCAGGACAGGTCCTGCACGGGGTTAGAAACAAAGTAAAGCTCCCTCGACACTGTCCCCATCAAACACTCCCAGGACAGGTACAGCACGGGCTGAGATACAGAGTAAAGCTCCCTCTACACTGTCCACATCAAACACTCCCAGGACAGGCACAGCACGGGGCTAGCTACAGAATAATGCTCCATCCACACTGTCCCCATCAAACACTCCCAGGACAGGTACAGCACGGCGTTAGATACAGTGTCAAGCTCTCTCGACACTGTCCCCATCAAACACTCCCAGGACAGGAACAGTACGGGGTTCGATACAGAGTAAAGCTCACTCTACACAGTCCCCATCAAACACTCCCAGGACAGGTACAGCACGGGGTTCGATACAGAGTAAAGCTCCCTCTACACAGTCCCCATCAAACACTCCCAGGACAGGTACAGCACGGGGTTAGATACAGAGTAAAGCTCCCTCTACACTGTCCCCATCAAACAGTCCCAGGACAGGAACAGCAGGGGGTTAGATACAGAGTAAAGCTCCCTCTACACTGTCCCCATCAAACACTCCCAGGACAGGTACTGCACGGAGTTAGAAACAAAGTAAAGCTCCCTCTACACTGTCCCCATCAAACACTCCCAGGACAGGTGCAGCACGGGCTTAGTTAGTAAAGCTCCCTCTACACTGTCCCCATCAAACACTCCCAGGACAGGAACAGCAGGGGGTTAGATACAGAGTAAAGCTCCCTCTACACTGTCCCCATCAAACACTCCCAGGACAGGTACTGCACGGAGTTAGAAACAAAGTAAAGCTCCCTCTACACTGTCCCCATCAAACACTCCCAGGACAGGTACAGCACGGGGTTAGATACAGAGTAAATCTCCCACTGCACTGTCCCCATCAAACATTCCGAGGACAGGTACAGCACGGGGTTAGATACAGAGTAAAGCTCGCTCTATACTGTCTCCATCAATACTCCCAGGACAGGTACAGCACGGGGTTAGGTACAGAGTAAAGCTCTCTCGACACTGTCCCCATCAAACACTCCCAGGACAGGTACAGCACGGGGTTAGATACAGAGTAAAGCTCCCTCGACACTGTCCCCAACAAACACTCCCAGGACAGGTACAGCACGGGGTTAGATACAGAGAAAAGCTCCCTCTACAATGTCCACATCAAACACTCCCAGGACAGGTACAGCACGGGGTTAGATACAGAGTATAGCTCCCTCTGTACTGGCCCCATGAAACACTCCCAGGGCAGGTACAGCACGAGGTTAGATACAGACTAAAGCTCCCTCGACACTGTCCCCATCAAACACTCCCAGGACAGGTACAGCACACGGTTAGATACAGTGTAAAGCTCCCTCTACAGTCTCCCCATCAAACACTCCCAGAACAGGTACAGCACACGGTTAGATACAGTGTAAAGCTACCTCTACACTGTCCCCAACACTCCCAGGACAGGTACTGCACGGCGTTAGAAACAAAGTAAAGCTCCCTCTACACAGTCCCCATCAAACACTCCCAGGACAGGTACAGCACGGGGTTAGATACAGAGTGAAGCTCCCTCTGCACTGTCCCCATCAAACATTCCGAGGACAGGTACAGCACGGGGTTAGATACAGAGTAAAGCTCGCTCTATACTGTCCCCATCAATACTCCCAGGACAGGTACAGCACGGGGTTAGGTACAGAGTAAAGCTCTCTCTACACTGTCCGCATCAAACACTCCCAGGACAGGTACAGCACGGGGTTAGATACAGAGTAAAGCTCCCTCTGCACTGTCCCCATCAAACACTCCCAGGACAGGTCCAGCACGGGGTTAGATACCGAGAAAAGCTCCCTCTACACTGTCCACATCAAACACCCGCAGGACAGGTACAGCATGGGGTTAGATACAGAGTAAAGCTCCCTCTACACTGTCCTCATCAAACAGTCCCAGGACAGGTACAGCACGGGGTTAGATACAGAGTAAAGCTCCCTCTGTACTGGCCCCATGAAACACTCCCAGGACAGGTAGAGCACGGGCTGAGATACAGAGTAAACCTCCCTCTACACTGTCCCCATCAAACACTCCCAGGACAGGCACAGCACGGGGTTAGCTACAGAATAATGCTCCATCCACACTGTCCCCATCAAACACTCCCAGGACAGGCACAGCACGGGGATAGCTGCATAATAATGCTCCATCCACACTGTCCCCATCAAACACTCCCAGGACAGGTACAGCACAGGGTTAGATCCAGAGTAAAGCTCCCTTCAACCTGTCCCCATCAAAGACTCCCAAGACAGGTACAGCACAGGGTTAGATACAGAGTAAAGCTCCCTCTACACTGTCCCCATCAAACAGTCCCAGGACAGGTACAGCACGGGCTGAGATACAGAGCAAAGCTCTCTCTACACTGTCCCCATCAAACACTCCCAGGACAGGCACAGCACGGGGCTAGCTACAGAATAATGCTCCATCCACACTGTCCCCATCAAACACTCCCAGGACAGGTACAGCACGGCGTTAGATACAGTGTCAAGCTCTCTCGACACTCTCCCCATCAAACACTCCCAGGACAGGAACAGTACGGGGTTCGATACAGAGTAAAGCTACCTCTACACAGTCCCCATCAAACACTCCGAGGACAGGTACAGCACGGGGTTAGATACAGAGTAAAGCTCCCTCTACACAGTCCCCAACAAACACTCCCAGGACAGGTACAGCACGGGGTTAGATACAGAGTAAAGCTCCCGCTACACTGTCCCCATCAAACACTCCCAGGACAGGAACAGCACGGGGTTAGATACAGAGTAAAGCTCCCCCTACACTGTCCCCATCAAACACTCCCAGAACAGGTACAGCACATGGTTAGATACAGTGTTAAGCTCCCTCTACACTGTCCCCATCAAACACTCCCAGGACAGGTACAGCACGGGCTAAGATACAGAGTAAAGCTCCCTCTACACTGTCCACATCAAACACTCCCAGGACAGGTCCTGCACGGGGTTAGAAACAAAGTAAAGCTCCCTCGACACTGTCCCCATCAAACACTCCCAGGACAGGTACAGCACGGGCTGAGATACAGAGTAAAGCTCCCTCTACACTGTCCCCATCAAACACTCCCAGGACAGTCACAGCACGGGGCTAGCTACAGAATAATGCTCCATCCACACTGTCCCCATCAAACACTCCCAGGACAGGTACAGCACGGCGTTAGATACAGTGTCAAGCTCTCTCGACACTGTCCCCATCAAACACTCCCAGGACAGGAACAGTACGGGGTTCGATACAGAGTAAAGCTCCCTCTACACAGTCCCCATCAAACACTCCCAGGACAGGTACAGCACGGGGTTAGATACAGAGAAAAGCTCCCTCTACACAGTCCCCATCAAACACTCCCAGGACAGGTACATCACGGGGTTAGATACAGAGTAAAGCTCCCTCTACACTGTCCCCATCAAACATTCCCAGGACAGGAACAGCAGGGGGTTAGATACAGAGTAAAGCTCCCTCTACACTGTCCCCATCAAACACTCCCAGGACAGGTACTGCACGGAGTTAGAAACAAAGTAAAGCTCCCTCTACACTGTCCCCATTAAACACTCCCAGGACAGGTACAGCACGGGCTTAGTTAGTAAAGCTCCCTTTACACTGTCCCCATCAAACACCCCCAGGACAGGTACAGCACGGGGTTAGATACAGAGTAAAGCTCTCTCAACACTGTCCACATCAAACACTCCCAGGACAGGTACAGCACGGGGTTAGAGACAGAGTAAAGCTGCCTCGACACTGTCCCCATCAAACACTCCCAGGACAGGTACAGCACGGGGTTAGATACAGAGTAAAGCTCTCTCAACACTGTCCCCATCAAACACTCCCAGGACAGGTACAGCACGGGGTTAGATACAGAGTAAAGCTCCCTCGACACTGTCCCCAACAAACACTCCCAGGACAGGTACAGCACGGGGTTAGATACAGAGTAAAGCTCCCTATGTACTGGCCCCATGAAACACTCCCAGGGCAGGTACAGCACGAGGTTAGATACAGACTAAAGCTCCCTCGACACTGTCCCCATCAAACACTCCCAGTACAGGTACAGCACACGGTTAGATACAGTGTAAAGCTCCCTCTACACTCTCCCCATCAAACACTCCCAGAACAGGTACAGCACACGGTTAGATACAGAGTAAAGCTCCCTCTGCACTGTCCCCATCAAACATTCCGAGGACAGGTACAGCACGGGGTTAGATACAGAGTAAAGCTCGCTCTATACTGTCCCCATCAATACTCCCAGGACAGGTATAGCACGGGGTTAGGTACAGAGTAAAGCTCTCTCTACACTGTCCGCATCAAACACTCCCAGGACAGGTACAGCACGGGGTTAGATACAGAGTAAAGCTCCCTCTGCACTGTCCCCATCAAACACTCCCAGGACAGGTACAGCACGGGGTTAGATACAGAGTAAAGCTCCCTCGACAGTGTCCCCATCAAACACTCCCAGGACAGGTACAGCACGGGGTTAGATACCGAGAAAAGCTCCCTCTACACTGTCCACATCAAACACCCGCAGGACAGGTACAGCATGGGGTTAGATACAGAGTAAAGCTCCCTCTACACTGTCCTCATCAAACAGTCCCAGGACAGGTACAGCACGGGGTTAGATACAGAGTAAAGCTCCCTCTGTACTGGCCCCATGAAACACTCCCAGGACAGGTAGAGCACGGGCTGAGATACAGAGTAAACCTCCCTCTACACTGTCCCCATCAAACACTCCCAGGACAGGCACAGCACGGGGTTAGCTACAGAATAATGCTCCATCCACACTGTCCCCATCAAACACTCCCAGGACAGGCACAGCACGGGGATAGCTGCATAATAATGCTCCCTCCACACTGTCCCCATCAAACACTCCCAGGACAGGTACAGCACAGGGTTAGATACAGAGTAAAGCTCCCTTCAACCTGTCCCCATCAAAGACTCCCAAGACAGGTACAGCACAGGGTTAGATACAGAGTAAAGCTCACTCTACACTGTCCCCATCAAACAGTCCCAGGACAGGTACAGCACGGGCTGAGATACAGAGTAAAGCTCTCTCTACACTGTCCCCATCAAACACTCCCAGGACAGGCACAGCACGGGGCTAGCTACAGAATAATGCTCCATCCACACTCTCCCCATCAAACACTCCCAGGACAGGAACAGTACGGGGTTAGATACAGAGTAAAGCTCCCTCTACACAGTCCCCAACAAACACTCCCAGGACAGGTACAGCACGGGCTGAGATACAGAGTAAAGCTCCCTCTACACTGTCCCCATCAAACACTCCCAGGACAGTCACAGCACGGGGCTAGCTACAGAATAATGCTCCATCCACACTGTCCCCATCAAACACTCCCAGGACAGGTACAGCACGGCGTTAGATACAGTGTCAAGCTCTCTCGACACTGTCCCCATCAAACACTCCCAGGACAGGAACAGTACGGGGTTCGATACAGAGTAAAGCTCCCTCTACACAGTCCCCATCAAACACTCCCAGGACAGGTACAGCACGGGGTTAGATACAGAGAAAAGCTCCCTCTACACAGTCCCCATCAAACACTCCCAGGACAGGTACATCACGGGGTTAGATACAGAGTAAAGATCCCTCTACACTGTCCCCATCAAACATTCCCAGGACAGGAACAGCAGGGGGTTAGATACAGAGTAAAGCTCCCTCTACACTGTCCCCATCAAACACTCCCAGGACAAGTACTGCACGGAGTTAGAAACAAAGTAAAGCTCCCTCTACACTGTCCCCATCAAACACTCCCAGGACAGGTACAGCACGGGCTTAGTTAGTAAAGCTCCCTTTACACTGTCCCCATCAAACACCCCAGGACAGGTACAGCACGGGGTTAGATACAGAGTAAAGCTCTCTCAACACTGTCCACATCAAACACTCCCAGGACAGGTACAGCACGGGGTTAGATACAGAGTAAAGCTCTCTCAACACTGTCCCCATCAAACACTCCCAGGACAGGTACAGCACGGGGTTAGATACAGAGTAAAGCTCCCTCGACACTGTCCCCAACAAACACTCCCAGGACAGGTACAGCACGGGGTTAGATACAGAGAAAAGCTCCCTCTACAATGTCCACATCAAACACTCCCAGGACAGGTACAGCACGGGGTTAGATACAGAGTATAGCTCCCTCTGTACTGGCCCCATGAAACACTCCCAGGGCAGGTACAGCACGAGGTTAGATACAGACTAAAGCTCCCTCGACACTGTCCCCATCAAACACTCCCAGGACAGGTACAGCACACGGTTAGATACAGTGTAAAGCTCCCTCTACAGTCTCCCCATCAAACACTCCCAGAACAGGTACAGCACACGGTTAGATACAGTGTAAAGCTACCTCTACACTGTCCCCAACACTCCCAGGACAGGTACTGCACGGCGTTAGAAACAAAGTAAAGCTCCCTCTACACAGTCCCCATCAAACACTCCCAGGACAGGTACAGCACGGGGTTAGATACAGAGTAAAGCTCCCTCTGCACTGTCCCCATCAAACATTCCGAGGACAGGTACAGCACGGGGTTAGATACAGAGTAAAGCTCGCTCTATACTGTCCCCATCAATACTCCCAGGACAGGTACAGCACGGGGTTAGGTACAGAGTAAAGCTCTCTCTACACTGTCCGCATCAAACACTCCCAGGACAGGTACAGCACGGGGTTAGATACAGAGTAAAGCTCCCTCTGCACTGTCCCCATCAAACACTCCCAGGACAGGTCCAGCACGGGGTTAGATACCGAGAAAAGCTCCCTCTACACTGTCCACATCAAACACCCGCAGGACAGGTACAGCATGGGGTTAGATACAGAGTAAAGCTCCCTCTACACTGTCCTCATCAAACAGTCCCAGGACAGGTACAGCACGGGGTTAGATACAGAGTAAAGCTCCCTCTGTACTGGCCCCATGAAACACTCCCAGGACAGGTAGAGCACGGGCTGAGATACAGAGTAAACCTCCCTCTACACTGTCCCCATCAAACACTCCCAGGACAGGCACAGCACGGGGTTAGCTACAGAATAATGCTCCATCCACACTGTCCCCATCAAACACTCCCAGGACAGGCACAGCACGGGGATAGCTGCATAATAATGCTCCATCCACACTGTCCCCATCAAACACTCCCAGGACAGGTACAGCACAGGGTTAGATCCAGAGTAAAGCTCCCTTCAACCTGTCCCCATCAAAGACTCCCAAGACAGGTACAGCACAGGGTTAGATACAGAGTAAAGCTCCCTCTACACTGTCCCCATCAAACAGTCCCAGGACAGGTACAGCACGGGCTGAGATACAGAGCAAAGCTCTCTCTACACTGTCCCCATCAAACACTCCCAGGACAGGCACAGCACGGGGCTAGCTACAGAATAATGCTCCATCCACACTGTCCCCATCAAACACTCCCAGGACAGGTACAGCACGGCGTTAGATACAGTGTCAAGCTCTCTCGACACTCTCCCCATCAAACACTCCCAGGACAGGAACAGTACGGGGTTCGATACAGAGTAAAGCTACCTCTACACAGTCCCCATCAAACACTCCGAGGACAGGTACAGCACGGGGTTAGATACAGAGTAAAGCTCCCTCTACACAGTCCCCAACAAACACTCCCAGGACAGGTACAGCACGGGGTTAGATACAGAGTAAAGCTCCCGCTACACTGTCCCCATCAAACACTCCCAGGACAGGAACAGCACGGGGTTAGATACAGAGTAAAGCTCCCCCTACACTGTCCCCATCAAACACTCCCAGAACAGGTACAGCACATGGTTAGATACAGTGTTAAGCTCCCTCTACACTGTCCCCATCAAACACTCCCAGGACAGGTACAGCACGGGCTAAGATACAGAGTAAAGCTCCCTCTACACTGTCCACATCAAACACTCCCAGGACAGGTCCTGCACGGGGTTAGAAACAAAGTAAAGCTCCCTCGACACTGTCCCCATCAAACACTCCCAGGACAGGTACAGCACGGGCTGAGATACAGAGTAAAGCTCCCTCTACACTGTCCCCATCAAACACTCCCAGGACAGTCACAGCACGGGGCTAGCTACAGAATAATGCTCCATCCACACTGTCCCCATCAAACACTCCCAGGACAGGTACAGCACGGCGTTAGATACAGTGTCAAGCTCTCTCGACACTGTCCCCATCAAACACTCCCAGGACAGGAACAGTACGGGGTTCGATACAGAGTAAAGCTCCCTCTACACAGTCCCCATCAAACACTCCCAGGACAGGTACAGCACGGGGTTAGATACAGAGAAAAGCTCCCTCTACACAGTCCCCATCAAACACTCCCAGGACAGGTACATCACGGGGTTAGATACAGAGTAAAGCTCCCTCTACACTGTCCCCATCAAACATTCCCAGGACAGGAACAGCAGGGGGTTAGATACAGAGTAAAGCTCCCTCTACACTGTCCCCATCAAACACTCCCAGGACAGGTACTGCACGGAGTTAGAAACAAAGTAAAGCTCCCTCTACACTGTCCCCATTAAACACTCCCAGGACAGGTACAGCACGGGCTTAGTTAGTAAAGCTCCCTTTACACTGTCCCCATCAAACACCCCCAGGACAGGTACAGCACGGGGTTAGATACAGAGTAAAGCTCTCTCAACACTGTCCACATCAAACACTCCCAGGACAGGTACAGCACGGGGTTAGAGACAGAGTAAAGCTGCCTCGACACTGTCCCCATCAAACACTCCCAGGACAGGTACAGCACGGGGTTAGATACAGAGTAAAGCTCTCTCAACACTGTCCCCATCAAACACTCCCAGGACAGGTACAGCACGGGGTTAGATACAGAGTAAAGCTCCCTCGACACTGTCCCCAACAAACACTCCCAGGACAGGTACAGCACGGGGTTAGATACAGAGTAAAGCTCCCTATGTACTGGCCCCATGAAACACTCCCAGGGCAGGTACAGCACGAGGTTAGATACAGACTAAAGCTCCCTCGACACTGTCCCCATCAAACACTCCCAGTACAGGTACAGCACACGGTTAGATACAGTGTAAAGCTCCCTCTACACTCTCCCCATCAAACACTCCCAGAACAGGTACAGCACACGGTTAGATACAGAGTAAAGCTCCCTCTGCACTGTCCCCATCAAACATTCCGAGGACAGGTACAGCACGGGGTTAGATACAGAGTAAAGCTCGCTCTATACTGTCCCCATCAATACTCCCAGGACAGGTATAGCACGGGGTTAGGTACAGAGTAAAGCTCTCTCTACACTGTCCGCATCAAACACTCCCAGGACAGGTACAGCACGGGGTTAGATACAGAGTAAAGCTCCCTCTGCACTGTCCCCATCAAACACTCCCAGGACAGGTACAGCACGGGGTTAGATACAGAGTAAAGCTCCCTCGACAGTGTCCCCATCAAACACTCCCAGGACAGGTACAGCACGGGGTTAGATACCGAGAAAAGCTCCCTCTACACTGTCCACATCAAACACCCGCAGGACAGGTACAGCATGGGGTTAGATACAGAGTAAAGCTCCCTCTACACTGTCCTCATCAAACAGTCCCAGGACAGGTACAGCACGGGGTTAGATACAGAGTAAAGCTCCCTCTGTACTGGCCCCATGAAACACTCCCAGGACAGGTAGAGCACGGGCTGAGATACAGAGTAAACCTCCCTCTACACTGTCCCCATCAAACACTCCCAGGACAGGCACAGCACGGGGTTAGCTACAGAATAATGCTCCATCCACACTGTCCCCATCAAACACTCCCAGGACAGGCACAGCACGGGGATAGCTGCATAATAATGCTCCCTCCACACTGTCCCCATCAAACACTCCCAGGACAGGTACAGCACAGGGTTAGATACAGAGTAAAGCTCCCTTCAACCTGTCCCCATCAAAGACTCCCAAGACAGGTACAGCACAGGGTTAGATACAGAGTAAAGCTCACTCTACACTGTCCCCATCAAACAGTCCCAGGACAGGTACAGCACGGGCTGAGATACAGAGTAAAGCTCTCTCTACACTGTCCCCATCAAACACTCCCAGGACAGGCACAGCACGGGGCTAGCTACAGAATAATGCTCCATCCACACTCTCCCCATCAAACACTCCCAGGACAGGAACAGTACGGGGTTAGATACAGAGTAAAGCTCCCTCTACACAGTCCCCAACAAACACTCCCAGGACAGGTACAGCACGGGCTGAGATACAGAGTAAAGCTCCCTCTACACTGTCCCCATCAAACACTCCCAGGACAGTCACAGCACGGGGCTAGCTACAGAATAATGCTCCATCCACACTGTCCCCATCAAACACTCCCAGGACAGGTACAGCACGGCGTTAGATACAGTGTCAAGCTCTCTCGACACTGTCCCCATCAAACACTCCCAGGACAGGAACAGTACGGGGTTCGATACAGAGTAAAGCTCCCTCTACACAGTCCCCATCAAACACTCCCAGGACAGGTACAGCACGGGGTTAGATACAGAGAAAAGCTCCCTCTACACAGTCCCCATCAAACACTCCCAGGACAGGTACATCACGGGGTTAGATACAGAGTAAAGATCCCTCTACACTGTCCCCATCAAACATTCCCAGGACAGGAACAGCAGGGGGTTAGATACAGAGTAAAGCTCCCTCTACACTGTCCCCATCAAACACTCCCAGGACAAGTACTGCACGGAGTTAGAAACAAAGTAAAGCTCCCTCTACACTGTCCCCATCAAACACTCCCAGGACAGGTACAGCACGGGCTTAGTTAGTAAAGCTCCCTTTACACTGTCCCCATCAAACACCCCAGGACAGGTACAGCACGGGGTTAGATACAGAGTAAAGCTCTCTCAACACTGTCCACATCAAACACTCCCAGGACAGGTACAGCACGGGGTTAGATACAGAGTAAAGCTCTCTCAACACTGTCCCCATCAAACACTCCCAGGACAGGTACAGCACGGGGTTAGATACAGAGTAAAGCTCCCTCGACACTGTCCCCAACAAACACTCCCAGGACAGGTACAGCACGGGGTTAGATACAGAGAAAAGCTCCCTCTACAATGTCCACATCAAACACTCCCAGGACAGGTACAGCACGGGGTTAGATACAGAGTATAGCTCCCTCTGTACTGGCCCCATGAAACACTCCCAGGGCAGGTACAGCACGAGGTTAGATACAGACTAAAGCTCCCTCGACACTGTCCCCATCAAACACTCCCAGGACAGGTACAGCACACGGTTAGATACAGTGTAAAGCTCCCTCTACAGTCTCCCCATCAAACACTCCCAGAACAGGTACAGCACACGGTTAGATACAGTGTAAAGCTACCTCTACACTGTCCCCAACACTCCCAGGACAGGTACTGCACGGCGTTAGAAACAAAGTAAAGCTCCCTCTACACAGTCCCCATCAAACACTCCCAGGACAGGTACAGCACGGGGTTAGATACAGAGTAAAGCTCCCTCTGCACTGTCCCCATCAAACATTCCGAGGACAGGTACAGCACGGGGTTAGATACAGAGTAAAGCTCGCTCTATACTGTCCCCATCAATACTCCCAGGACAGGTACAGCACGGGGTTAGGTACAGAGTAAAGCTCTCTCTACACTGTCCGCATCAAACACTCCCAGGACAGGTACAGCACGGGGTTAGATACAGAGTAAAGCTCCCTCTGCACTGTCCCCATCAAACACTCCCAGGACAGGTCCAGCACGGGGTTAGATACCGAGAAAAGCTCCCTCTACACTGTCCACATCAAACACCCGCAGGACAGGTACAGCATGGGGTTAGATACAGAGTAAAGCTCCCTCTACACTGTCCTCATCAAACAGTCCCAGGACAGGTACAGCACGGGGTTAGATACAGAGTAAAGCTCCCTCTGTACTGGCCCCATGAAACACTCCCAGGACAGGTAGAGCACGGGCTGAGATACAGAGTAAACCTCCCTCTACACTGTCCCCATCAAACACTCCCAGGACAGGCACAGCACGGGGTTAGCTACAGAATAATGCTCCATCCACACTGTCCCCATCAAACACTCCCAGGACAGGCACAGCACGGGGATAGCTGCATAATAATGCTCCATCCACACTGTCCCCATCAAACACTCCCAGGACAGGTACAGCACAGGGTTAGATCCAGAGTAAAGCTCCCTTCAACCTGTCCCCATCAAAGACTCCCAAGACAGGTACAGCACAGGGTTAGATACAGAGTAAAGCTCCCTCTACACTGTCCCCATCAAACAGTCCCAGGACAGGTACAGCACGGGCTGAGATACAGAGCAAAGCTCTCTCTACACTGTCCCCATCAAACACTCCCAGGACAGGCACAGCACGGGGCTAGCTACAGAATAATGCTCCATCCACACTGTCCCCATCAAACACTCCCAGGACAGGTACAGCACGGCGTTAGATACAGTGTCAAGCTCTCTCGACACTCTCCCCATCAAACACTCCCAGGACAGGAACAGTACGGGGTTCGATACAGAGTAAAGCTACCTCTACACAGTCCCCATCAAACACTCCGAGGACAGGTACAGCACGGGGTTAGATACAGAGTAAAGCTCCCTCTACACAGTCCCCAACAAACACTCCCAGGACAGGTACAGCACGGGGTTAGATACAGAGTAAAGCTCCCGCTACACTGTCCCCATCAAACACTCCCAGGACAGGAACAGCACGGGGTTAGATACAGAGTAAAGCTCCCCCTACACTGTCCCCATCAAACACTCCCAGAACAGGTACAGCACATGGTTAGATACAGTGTTAAGCTCCCTCTACACTGTCCCCATCAAACACTCCCAGGACAGGTACAGCACGGGCTAAGATACAGAGTAAAGCTCCCTCTACACTGTCCACATCAAACACTCCCAGGACAGGTCCTGCACGGGGTTAGAAACAAAGTAAAGCTCCCTCGACACTGTCCCCATCAAACACTCCCAGGACAGGTACAGCACGGGCTGAGATACAGAGTAAAGCTCCCTCTACACTGTCCCCATCAAACACTCCCAGGACAGTCACAGCACGGGGCTAGCTACAGAATAATGCTCCATCCACACTGTCCCCATCAAACACTCCCAGGACAGGTACAGCACGGCGTTAGATACAGTGTCAAGCTCTCTCGACACTGTCCCCATCAAACACTCCCAGGACAGGAACAGTACGGGGTTCGATACAGAGTAAAGCTCCCTCTACACAGTCCCCATCAAACACTCCCAGGACAGGTACAGCACGGGGTTAGATACAGAGAAAAGCTCCCTCTACACAGTCCCCATCAAACACTCCCAGGACAGGTACATCACGGGGTTAGATACAGAGTAAAGCTCCCTCTACACTGTCCCCATCAAACATTCCCAGGACAGGAACAGCAGGGGGTTAGAAACAAAGTAAAGCTCCCTCTACACTGTCCCCATTAAACACTCCCAGGACAGGTACAGCACGGGCTTAGTTAGTAAAGCTCCCTTTACACTGTCCCCATCAAACACCCCCAGGACAGGTACAGCACGGGGTTAGATACAGAGTAAAGCTCTCTCAACACTGTCCACATCAAACACTCCCAGGACAGGTACAGCACGGGGTTAGATACAGAGTAAAGCTGCCTCGACACTGTCCCCATCAAACACTCCCAGGACAGGTACAGCACGGGGTTAGATACAGAGTAAAGCTCTCTCAACACTGTCCCCATCAAACACTCCCAGGACAGGTACAGCACGGGGTTAGATACAGAGTAAAGCTCCCTCGACACTGTCCCCAACAAACACTCCCAGGACAGGTACAGCACGGGGTTAGATACAGAGTAAAGCTCCCTATGTACTGGCCCCATGAAACACTCCCAGGGCAGGTACAGCACGAGGTTAGATACAGACTAAAGCTCCCTCGACACTGTCCCCATCAAACACTCCCAGTACAGGTACAGCACACGGTTAGATACAGTGTAAAGCTCCCTCTACACTCTCCCCATCAAACACTCCCAGAACAGGTACAGCACACGGTTAGATACAGAGTAAAGCTCCCTCTGCACTGTCCCCATCAAAAATTCCGAGGACAGGTACAGCACGGGGTTAGATACAGAGTAAAGCTCGCTCTATACTGTCCCCATCAATACTCCCAGGACAGGAATAGCACGGGGTTAGGTACAGAGTAAAGCTCTCTCTACACTGTCCGCATCAAACACTCCCAGGACAGGTACAGCACGGGGTTAGATACAGAGTAAAGCTCCCTCTGCACTGTCCCCATCAAACACTCCCAGGACAGGTACAGCACGGGGTTAGATACAGAGTAAAGCTCCCTCGACAGTGTCCCCATCAAACACTCCCAGGACAGGTACAGCACGGGGTTAGATACCGAGAAAAGCTCCCTCTACACTGTCCACATCAAACACCCGCAGGACAGGTACAGCATGGGGTTAGATACAGAGTAAAGCTCCCTCTACACTGTCCTCATCAAACAGTCCCAGGACAGGTACAGCACGGGGTTAGATACAGAGTAAAGCTCCCTCTGTACTGGCCCCATGAAACACTCCCAGGACAGGTAGAGCACGGGCTGAGATACAGAGTAAACCTCCCTCTACACTGTCCCCATCAAACACTCCCAGGACAGGCACAGCACGGGGTTAGCTACAGAATAATGCTCCATCCACACTGTCCCCATCAAACACTCCCAGGACAGGCACAGCACGGGGATAGCTGCATAATAATGCTCCCTCCACACTGTCCCCATCAAACACTCCCAGGACAGGTACAGCACAGGGTTAGATACAGAGTAAAGCTCCCTTCAACCTGTCCCCATCAAAGACTCCCAAGACAGGTACAGCACAGGGTTAGATACAGAGTAAAGCTCACTCTACACTGTCCCCATCAAACAGTCCCAGGACAGGTACAGCACGGGCTGAGATACAGAGTAAAGCTCTCTCTACACTGTCCCCATCAAACACTCCCAGGACAGGCACAGCACGGGGCTAGCTACAGAATAATGCTCCATCCACACTCTCCCCATCAAACACTCCCAGGACAGGCACAGCACGGGGTTAGATACAGAGTAAAGCTCCCTCGACACAGTCCCCAACAAACACTCCCAGGACAGGTACAGCACGGGGTTAGATACAGAGTAAAGCTCCCCCTACACTGTCCCCATCAAACACTCCCAGGACAGGAACAGCACGGGGTTAGATACAGAGTAAAGCTCCCTCTACTGTCCCCATCAAACACTCCCAGAACAGGTACAGCACATGGTTAGATACAGTGTTAAGCTCCCTCTACACTGTCCCCATCAAACACTCCCAGGGCAGGTACAGCACGGGCTCAGATACAGAGTAAAGCTCCCTCTACACTGTCCCCATCAAACACTCCCAGGACAGGTACAGCACGGGGTTAGATACAGAGAAAAGCTCCCTCTACACAGTCCCCATCAAACACTCCCAGGACAGGTACATCACGGGGTTAGATACAGAGTAAAGCTCCCTCTACACTGTCCCCATCAAACATTCCCAGGACAGGAACAGCAGGGGGTTAGATACAGAGTAAAGCTCCCTCTACACTGTCCCCATCAAACACTCCCAGGACAGGTACTGCACGGAGTTAGAAACAAAGTAAAGCTCCCTCTACACTGTCCCCATTAAACACTCCCAGGACAGGTACAGCACGGGCTTAGTTAGTAAAGCTCCCTTTACACTGTCCCCATCAAACACCCCCAGGACAGGTACAGCACGGGGTTAGATACAGAGTAAAGCTCTCTCAACACTGTCCACATCAAACACTCCCAGGACAGGTACAGCACGGGGTTAGATACAGAGTAAAGCTGCCTCGACACTGTCCCCATCAAACACTCCCAGGACAGGTACAGCACGGGGTTAGATACAGAGTAAAGCTCTCTCAACACTGTCCCCATCAAACACTCCCAGGACAGGTACAGCACGGGGTTAGATACAGAGTAAAGCTCCCTCGACACTGTCCCCAACAAACACTCCCAGGACAGGTACAGCACGGGGTTAGATACAGAGTAAAGCTCCCTATGTACTGGCCCCATGAAACACTCCCAGGGCAGGTACAGCACGAGGTTAGATACAGACTAAAGCTCCCTCGACACTGTCCCCATCAAACACTCCCAGTACAGGTACAGCACACGGTTAGATACAGTGTAAAGCTCCCTCTACACTCTCCCCATCAAACACTCCCAGAACAGGTACAGCACACGGTTAGATACAGAGTAAAGCTCCCTCTGCACTGTCCCCATCAAAAATTCCGAGGACAGGTACAGCACGGGGTTAGATACAGAGTAAAGCTCGCTCTATACTGTCCCCATCAATACTCCCAGGACAGGTATAGCACGGGGTTAGGTACAGAGTAAAGCTCTCTCTACACTGTCCGCATCAAACACTCCCAGGACAGGTACAGCACGGGGTTAGATACAGAGTAAAGCTCCCTCTGCACTGTCCCCATCAAACACTCCCAGGACAGGTACAGCACGGGGTTAGATACAGAGTAAAGCTCCCTCGACAGTGTCCCCATCAAACACTCCCAGGACAGGTACAGCACGGGGTTAGATACCGAGAAAAGCTCCCTCTACACTGTCCACATCAAACACCCGCAGGACAGGTACAGCATGGGGTTAGATACAGAGTAAAGCTCCCTCTACACTGTCCTCATCAAACAGTCCCAGGACAGGTACAGCACGGGGTTAGATACAGAGTAAAGCTCCCTCTGTACTGGCCCCATGAAACACTCCCAGGACAGGTAGAGCACGGGCTGAGATACAGAGTAAACCTCCCTCTACACTGTCCCCATCAAACACTCCCAGGACAGGCACAGCACGGGGTTAGCTACAGAATAATGCTCCATCCACACTGTCCCCATCAAACACTCCCAGGACAGGCACAGCACGGGGATAGCTGCATAATAATGCTCCCTCCACACTGTCCCCATCAAACACTCCCAGGACAGGTACAGCACAGGGTTAGATACAGAGTAAAGCTCCCTTCAACCTGTCCCCATCAAAGACTCCCAAGACAGGTACAGCACAGGGTTAGATACAGAGTAAAGCTCACTCTACACTGTCCCCATCAAACAGTCCCAGGACAGGTACAGCACGGGCTGAGATACAGAGTAAAGCTCTCTCTACACTGTCCCCATCAAACACTCCCAGGACAGGCACAGCACGGGGCTAGCTACAGAATAATGCTCCATCCACACTCTCCCCTTCAAACACTCCCAGGACAGGCACAGCACGGGGTTAGATACAGAGTAAAGCTCCCTCGACACAGTCCCCAACAAACACTCCCAGGACAGGTACAGCACGGGGTTAGATACAGAGTAAAGCTCCCCCTACACTGTCCCCATCAAACACTCCCAGGACAGGAACAGCACGGGGTTAGATACAGAGTAAAGCTCCCTCTACTGTCCCCATCAAACACTCCCAGAACAGGTACAGCACATGGTTAGATACAGTGTTAAGCTCCCTCTACACTGTCCCCATCAAACACTCCCAGGGCAGGTACAGCACGGGCTCAGATACAGAGTAAAGCTCCCTCTACACTGTCCCCATCAAACACTCCCAGGACAGGTACAGCACGGGCTTAGATACAGTGTAAAGCTCCCTCTACACTCTCCCCATCAAACACTCCCAGAACAGGTACAGCACACGGTTAGATACAGTGTAAAGCTACCTCTACACTGTCCCCAACACTCCCAGGACAGGCACAGCACGGGGTTAGATACAGAGTAAACCTCCCTCTACACTGTCCCCATCAAACGCTCCCAGGACAGGTACAGCACGGCGTTAGACACAGTGTCAAGCTCCCTCGACACTGTCCCCATCAAACACTCCCAGGACAGGTACAGCACGGGGTTAGATACAGAGTAAAGCTCCCTCTACACTGTCCACATCAAACACTCCCAGGACAGGAACAGCACGGGGTTAGATACAGAGTAAAGCTCCCTCTACACTGTCCCCATTAAACACTCCCAGGACAGGTACAGCATGGGGTTAGATACAGAGTAAAGCTCCATCGACAGTGTCCCCATCAAACACTCCCAGGACAGGTACAGCACGGGGTTAGATACAGAGTAAAGCTCCCTCTACACTGTCCTCATCAAACAGTCCCAGGACAGGTACAGCACGGGGTTAGATACAGAGTAAAGCTCCCTCTGTACTGTCCCCATCAAACATTCCGAGGACAGGTACAGCACGGGGTTAGTTAGTAAAGCTCCCTCTACACTGTCCCCATCAAACACCCCCAGGACAGGTACAGCACGGGGTTAGATACAGAGTAAAGCTCTCTCAACACTGTCCCCATCAAACACTCCCAGGACAGGTACAGCACGGGGTTAGATACAGACTAAAGCTCCCTCGACACTGTCCCCATCAAACACTCCCAGGACAGGTCCAGCACACGGTTAGATACAGTGTAAAGCTACCTCTACACTGTCCCCAACACTCCCAGGACAGGTACAGCACGGCGTTAGATACAGTGTCAAGCTCCCTCTACACTGTCCCCATCAAACACTCCCAGGACAGGTACAGCACGGGGTTAGATACAGAGTAAAGCTCCCTCTACACTGTCCACATCAAACACTCCCAGGACAGGCACAGCACGGGGCTAGCTACAGAATAATGCTCCATCCACACTGTCCCCATCAAACACTCCCAGGACAGGTACAGCACGGCGTTACATACAGTGTCAAGCTCTCTCGACACTCTCCCCATCAAACACTCCCAGGACAGGAACAGTACGGGGTTCGATACAGAGTAAATCTCCCTCTACACAGTCCTCATCAAACACTCCCAGGACAGGAAGAGCACGGGGTTAGATACAGAGTAAAGCTCCCTCTACTGTCCCCATCAAACACTCCCAGAACAGGTACAGCACATGGTTAGATACAGTGTTAAGCTCCCTCTACACTGTCCCCATCAATACTCCCAGGACAGGTACAGCGCGGGGTTAGGTACAGAGTAAAGCTCTCTCTACACTGTCCGCATCAAACACTCCCAGGACAGGTACAGCACGGGGTTAGATACAGAGTAAAGCTCCCTCTACACAGTCCCCATCAAACACTCCCAGGACAGGAAGAGCACGGGGTTAGATACAGAGTAAAGCTCCCTCTACTGTCCCCATCAAACACTCCCAGAACAGGTACAGCACATGGTTAGATACAGAGTTAAGCTCCCTCTACACTGTCCCCATCAAACACTCCCAGGACAGGTACAGCACGGGCTTAGATACAGAGTAAAGCTCCCTCCACACTGTCCCCATCAAACACTCCCAGGACAGGTACAACACGGGATTAGATACAGAGTAAAGCTCCCTCGACAGTGTCCCCATCAAACACTCCCAGGACAGGTACAGCACGGGGTTAGATACCGAGAAAAGCTCCCTCTCCACTGTCCACATCAAACACCCGCAGGACAGGTACAGCATGGGGTTAGATACAGAGTAAAGCTCCCTCTACACTGTCCTCATAAAACAGTCCCAGGACAGGTACAGCACGGGGTTAGATACAGAGTAAAGCTCCCTCTGTACTGGCCCCATGAAACACTCCCACGGCAGGTACAGCACGGCGTTAGAAACAAAGTAAAGCTCCCTCTACACTGTCCCCATCAAACACTCCCAGGACAGGCACAGCACGGGGATAGCTGCATAATAATGCTCCATTCACACTGTCCCCATCAAACACTCCCAGGACAGGTACAGCACAGGGTTAGATACAGAGTAAAGCTCCCTTCAACCTGTCCCCATCAAAGACTCCCAAGACAGGTACAGCACAGGGTTAGATACAGAGTAAAGCTCCCTCTACACTGTCCCCATCAAACAGTCCCAGGACAGGTACAGCACGGGCTGAGATACAGAGTAAAGCTCTCTCTACACTGTCCCCATCAAACACTCCCAGGACAGACACAGCACGGGGCTAGCTACAGAATAATGCTCCATCCACACTGTCCCCATCAAACACTCCCAGGACAGGTACAGCACGGCGTTAGATACAGTGTCAAGCTCTCTCGACACTCTCCCCATCAAACACTGCCAGGACAGGAACAGTACGGGGTTCGATACAGAGTAAACCTCCCTCTACACAGTCCCCATCAAACACTCCGAGGACAGGTACAGCACGGGGTTAGATACAGAGTAAAGCTCCCTCTACACAGTCCCCAACAAACACTCCCAGGACAGGTACAGCACGGGGTTAGATACAGAGTAAAGCTCCCCCTACACTGTCCCCATCAAACACTCCCAGGACAGGAACAGCACGGGGTTAGATACAGAGTAAAGCTCCCTCTACTGTCCCCATCAAACACTCCCAGAACAGGTACAGCACATGGTTAGATACAGTGTTAAGTTCCCTCTACACTGTCCGCATCAAACACTCCCAGGACAGGTACAGCACGGGGTTAGATACAGAGTAAAGCTCCCTCTACACTGTCCCCATCAAACACTCCCAGGACAGGTACAGCACGGGGTTAGATACAGAGTAAAGCTCCCTCGACACTGTCCCCATCAAACACTCCCAGGACAGGTACAGCACGGGGTTACATACAGAGAAAAGCTCCCTCGACACTGACCACATCAAACACTCCCAGGACAGGTACAGCATGGGGTTAGATAGAGAGTAAAGCTCCCTCTCCACTGTCCTCATCAAACACTCCCAGGACAGGTACAGCACGAGGTTAGATACAGACTAAAGCTCCCTCGACACTGTCCCCATCAAACACTCCCAGGACAGGTACACGGGGTTAGATACAGAGTAAAGCTCCCTCTACACTGTCCCCATCAAACAGTCCCAGGACAGGGACAGCACGGAGTAAGATACAGAGTAAAGCTCCCTCTACACTGTCCCCATTAAACACTCCCAGGACAGGTACAGCACGGGGTTAGATACAGAGTAAAGCTCCCTCGACAGTGTCCCCATCAAACACTCCCAGGACAGGTACAGCACGGGGTTAGATACAGAGTAAAGCTCCCTCTACACTGTCCTCATCAAACAGTCCCAGGACAGGTACAGCACGGGGTTAGATACAGAGTAAAGCTCCCTCTGTACTGTCCCCATCAAACATTCCGAGGACAGGTACAGCACGGGGTTAGATACAGAGTAAAGCTCGCTCTATACTGTCCCCATCAATACTCCCAGGACAGGTACAGCACGGGGTTAGGTACAGAGTAAAGCTCTCTCTGCACTTTCCGCATCAAACACTCCCAGGACAGGTACAGCACGGGGTTAGATACAGAGTAAAGCTCCCTCTACACTGTCCCCATCAAACACTCCCAGGACAGGTACAGCACGGGGTTAGATACAGAGTAAAGCTCCCTCGACAGTGTCCCCATCAAACACTCCCAGGACAGGTACAGCACGGGGTTAGGTACAGAGAAAAGCTTCCTCTACACTGTCCACATCAAACACCCGCAGGACAGGTCCAGCATGGGGTTAGATACAGAGTAAAGCTCCCTCTACACTGTCCTCATCAAACAGTCCCAGGACAGGTACAGCACGGGGTTAGATACAGAGTAAAGCTCCCTCTGTACTGGCTCCATGAAACACTCCCAGGGCAGGTACAGCACGAGGTTAGATACAGACTAAAGCTCCCTTCAACCTGTCCCCATCAATGACACACAGGACAGGTAAAGCACAGGGTTAGATACAGAGTAAAGCTCCCTCTACACTGTCCCCATCAAACACTCCCAGATTAGGAACAGCACATGGTTAGATACAGTGTTAAGCTCCCTCTACACTGTCCCCATCAAACACTCCCAGGACAGGCACAGCACGGGCTTAGATACAGAGTAAAGCTCCCTCTACACTCTCCCCATCAAACACTCCCAGAACAGGTACAGCACACGGTTAGATACAGTGTAAAGCTAACTCTACACTGTCCCCAACACTCCCAGGACAGGCACAGCACGGGGATAGCTACAGAATAATGCTCCATCCACACTGCCCCCATCAAACACTCCCAGGGCAGGTACAGCACAGGGTTAGATACAGAGTAAAGCTCTCTTCAACCTGTCCCCATCAATACTCCCAGGACAGGTACAGAACGGGGTTAGGTACAGAGTAAAGCTCTCTCTGCACTTTCCGCATCAAACACTCCCAGGACAGGTACAGCACGGGGTTAGATACAGAGTAAAGCTCCCTCTACACTGTCCCCATCAAACACTCCCAGGACAGGTACAGCACGGGGTTAGATACAGAGTAAAGCTCCCTCTACACTGTCCACATCAAACACTCCCAGGACAGGTACTGCACGGCGTTAGAAACAAAGTAAAGCTCCCTCTACACAGTCCCCATCAAACACTCCCAGGACAGGTACAGCACGGGGTTAGATACAGAGTAAAGCTCCCTCTGCACTGTCCCCATCAAACATTCCGAGGACATGTACAGCACGGGGTTAGATACAGAGTAAAGCTCGCTCTATACTGTCCCCATCAATACTCCCAGGACAGGTACAGCGCGGGGTTAGGTACAGAGTAAAGCTCTCTCTACACTGTCCGCATCAAACACTCCCAGGACAGGTACAGCACGGGGTTAGATACAGAGTAAAGCTCCCTCTGCACTGTCCCCATCAAACACTCCCAGGACAGGTACAGCACGGGGTTAGATACAGAGTAAAGCTCCCTCTACACTGTCCTCATCAAACAGTCCCAGGACAGGTACAGCACGGGGTTAGATACAGAGTAAAGCTCCCTCTGTACTGGCCCCATGAAACACTCCCAGGGCAGGTACAGCACGGCGTTAGAAACAAAGTAAAGCTCCCTCTACACTGTCCCCATCAAACACTCCCAGGACAGGTAGAGCACGGGCTGAGATACAGAGTAAAGCTCCCTTTACACTGTCCCCATCAAACACTCCCAGGACAGGCACAGCACGGGGTTAGCTACAGAATAATGCTCCATCCACACTGTCCCCATCAAACACTCCCAGGACAGGCACAGCACGGGGATAGCTGCATAATAATGCTCCATTCACACTGTCCCCATCAAACACTCCCAGGACAGGTACAGCACAGGGTTAGACACAGAGTAAATCTCCCTTCAACCTGTCCCCATCAAAGACTCCCAAGACAGGTACAGCACAGGGTTAAATACAGAGTAAAGCTCTCTCTACACTGTCCCCATCAAACACTCCCAGGACAGACACAGCACGGTGCTAGCTACAGAATAATGCTCCATCCACACTGTCCCCATCAAACACTCCCAGGACAGGTGCAGCACGGCGTTAGATACAGTGTCAAGCTCTCTCGACACTCTCCCCATCAAACACTCCCAGGACAGGAACAGTACGGGGTTCGATAAAGAGTAAAGCTCCCTCTACACAGTCCCCATCAAACACTCCGAGGACAGGTACAGCACCGGGTTAGATACAGAGTAAAGCTCCCTCTACACAGTCCCCAACAAACACTCCCAGGACAGGTACAGCACGGGGTTAGTTACAGAGTAAAGCTCCCCCTACACTGTCCCCATCAAACACTCCCAGGACAGGAACAGCACGGGGTTAGATACAGAGTAAAGCTCCCTCTACTGTCCCCATCAAACACTCCCAGAACAGGTACAGCACATGGTTAGATACAGTGTTAAGCTCCCTCTACACTGTCCCCATCAAACACTCCCAGGACAGGTACAGCACGGGCTAAGATACAGAGTAAAGCTCCCTCTACACTGTCCCCATCAAACACTCCCAGGACAGGTACAGCACGGGCTTAGATACAGTGTAAAGCTCCCTCTACACTCTCCCCATCAAACACTCCCAGAACAGGTACAGCACATGGTTAGATACAGTGTAAAGCTACCTCTCCACTGTCCCCAACACTCTCAGGACAGGCACAGCACGGCGTTAGATACAGAGTAAAGCTCCCTCTCCACTGTCCCCATTAAACACTCCCAGGACAGGTACAGCACGGGGTTAGATACATAGTAAAGCTCCCTCGACAGTGTCCACATCAAACACTCCCAGGACAGGAACAGCACGGGGTTAGATACAGATTAAAGCTCCCTCTACACTGTCCCCATTAAACACTCCCAGGACAGGTACAGCACGGGGTTAGATACAGAGTAAAGCTCCCTCGACAGTGTCCCCATCAAACACTCCCAGGACAGGTACAGCACGGGGTTAGATACAGAGTAAAGCTCCCTCTACACTGTCCTCATCAAACAGTCCCAGGACAGGCACAGCACGGGGATAGCTACAGAATAATGCTCCATCCACACTGCCCCCATCAAACACTCCCAGGGCAGGTACAGCACAGGGTTAGATACAGAGTAAAGCTCTCTTCAACCTGTCCCCATCAATACTCCCAGGACAGGTACAGAACGGGGTTAGGTACAGAGTGAAGCTCTCTCTGCACTTTCCGCATCAAACACTCCCAGGACAGGTACAGCACGGGGTTAGATACAGAGTAAAGCTCCCTCTACACTGTCCCCATCAAACACTCCCAGGACAGGTACAGCACGGGGTTAGATACAGAGTAAAGCTCCCTCGACAGTGTCCCCATCAAACACTCCCAGGACAGGTACAGCACGGGGTTAGATACAGAGAAAAGCTCCCTCTACACTGTCCACATCAAACACCCGCAGGACAGGTACAGCATGGGGTTAGATACAGAGTAAAGCTCCCTCTACACTGTCCTCATCAAACAGTCCCAGGACAGGTACAGCACGGGGTTAGATACAGAGTAAAGCTCCCTCTGTACTGGCCCCATGAAACACTCCCAGGGCAGGTACAGCACGAGGTTAGATACAGACTAAAGCTCCCTTCAACCTGTCCCCATCAAAGACACCCAGGACAGGTAAAGCACAGGGTTAGATACAGAGTAAAGCTCCCTCTACACTGTCCCCATCAAACACTCCCAGATTAGGAACAGCACATGGTTAGATACAGTGTTAAGCTCCCTCTACACTGTCCCCATCAAACACTCCCAGGACAGGTACAGCACGGGCTTAGATACAGAGTAAAGCTCCCTCTACATTGTCCCCATCAAACACTCCCAGGACAGGCACAGCACGGGGTTAGCTACAGAATAATGCTCCATCCACACTGTCCCCATCAAACACTCCCAGGACAGGTACAGCACGGGCTTAGATACAGAGTAAAGCTCCCTCCACACTCTCCCCATCAAACACTCCCAGGACAGGTACAACACGGGATTAGATACACAGTAAAGCTCTCTCTACACTGTCCCCATCAAACACTCCCAGGACAGGTACAGCACGGGGTTAGATACAGAGTAAAGCTCCCTCTACACAGTCCCCATCAAACACTCCCAGGACAGGTCCTGCACGGGGTTAGAAACAAAGTAAAGCTCCCTCTACACTGTCCCAATCAAACACTCCCAGGACAGGTACAGCACGGGCTTAGATACAGAGTAAAGCTCCCTCTACACTGTCCCCATCAAACACTCCCAGGACAGGCACAGCACGGGGCTAGCTACAGAATAATGCTCCATCCACACAGTCCCCATCAAACACTCCCAGGGCAGGTACAGCACGGGGTTAGATACAGAGTAAAGCTCCCTCTACACAGTCCCCATCAAACACTCCCAGGACAGGTACAGCACGGGCTTAGTTACACAGTAAAACTCCCACTACACTGTCCCCATCAAACACTCCCAGGACAGGTACAGCACGGGGTTAGATACAGAGTAAAGCTCTCTCTACACTGTCCGCATCAAACAGTCCCAGGACAGGTACAGCACGGGGTTAGATACAGAGTAAAGCTCCCTCTGTACTGTCCCCATCAAACACTCCCAGAACAGGTACAGCACACGGTTAGATACAGTGTAAAGCTACCTCTACACTGTCCCCAACACTCCCAGGACAGGCACAGCACGGGGTTAGATACAGAGTAAACCTCCCTCTCCACTGTCCCCATCAAACACTCCCTGGACAGGTACAGCACGGCGTTAGATACAGTGTCAAGCTCCCTCGACACTGTCCCCATCAAACACTCCCAGGACAGGTACAGCACGGGGTTAGATACAGAGTAAAGCTCCCTCTACACTGTCCTCATCAAACACTCCCAGGACAGGTACAGCACGGGGTTAGATACAGAGTAAAGCTCTCTCCACACTGTCCCCATCAAACACTCCAGGAAAGGTACAGCACGGGGTTAGATACAGAGTAAAGCTCCCTCTGCACTGTCCCCATCAAACATTCCGAGGACAGGTACAGCACGGGGATAGATACAGAGTAAAGCTCCCTTTTTACTGTCCCCATCAATACTCCCAGGACAGGTACAGCACGGGGTTAGATACAGAGTAAAGCTCTCTCTACACTGTCCGCATCAAACACTCCCAGGACAGGTACAGCACGGGGTTAGATACAGAGTAAAGCTCCCTCTACACTGTCCCCATCAAACACTCCCAGGACAGGTACAGCACGGGGTTAGATACAGAGTAAAGCTCCCTCGACACTGTCCCCATCAAACACTCCCAGGACAGGTACAGCACGGGGTTACATACAGAGAAAAGCTCCCTCTACACTGACCACATCAAACACTCCCAGGACAGGTACAGCATGGGGTTAGATAGAGAGTAAAGCTCCCTCTCCACTGTCCTCATCAAACACTCCCAGGACAGGTACAGCACGAGGTTAGATACAGACTAAAGCTCCCTCGACACTGTCCCCATCAAACACTCCCAGGACAGGTACCCGGGGTTAGATACAGAGTAAAGCTCCCTCTACACTGTCCCCATCAAACAGTCCCAGGACAGGGACAGCACGGAGTAAGATACAGAGTAAAGCTCGCTCTACACTGTTCCCATCAAACACACCCAGGACAGGTACTGCACGGCGTTAGAAACACAGTAAAGCTCCCTCTACACTGTTCCCATCAATACTCCCAGGACAGGTACAGCACGGGTTAGATAGAGTAAAGCTCCATCTACACTGTTCCCATCAAACACTCCCAGGACAGGTACTGCATGGCGTTAGAAACAAAGTAAACTCTCCCTATACTGTCCCCATCAAACACTCACAGGACAGTTACAGCACGGGGTTAGATACAGAGTAAAGCTCCCTCTACACTGTCCCCATCAAACACTCCCTGGACAGGTACAGCATGGGCATAGATACACAGTAAAGCTCCCTCTACACTGTCCCCATCAAACACTCCCAGGACAGGTACAGCACGGTGTAAGATACAGACTAAAGCTCCCTCTACACTGTCCCCATCAAACACTCCCAGGACAGGTACAGCACGGGCTTAGATACACAGTAAAGCTCCCTCTACACTGTCCCCATCAAACACTCCCAGGACAGGTACACCACGGTGTTAGATACAGAGTAAAGCTCCCTCTACACTGTGCCCATCAAACACTCCCAGGACAGGTACAGCACAGGGTTAGATACAGAGTAAAGCTCCCTCTACACTGTCCCCATCAAACACTCCCAGGACAGGTACAGCACGGGGTTAGAAACAAAGTAAACTCTCTCTACACTGTCCCAATCAAACACTCCCACGCCAGGTACAGCACGAGGTTAGATACAGAGTAAAGCTCCCTTCAACCTGTCCCCATAAAAGACTCCCAGGAAAGGTACAGCACAGGGTTAGATACAGTGTAAAGCTACCTCTGCACTGTCCCCAACACTCCCAGGACAGGCACAGCACGGGGTTAGATACAGAGTAAACCTCCCTCTACACTGTCCGCATCAAACACTCCCAGGAAAGGTACAGCACGGGGTTCGATACAGTGTAAAGCTCCCTCTGCACTGTCCCCATCAAACACTCCCAGGACAGGTACAGCACGGGGTTAGATACAGAGTAAACCTCCCTCTACACTGTCCCCATCAAACACTCCAAGGGCAGGTACAGCACGGCGTTAGATACAGTGTAAAGCTCTCTCTACACTGTCCCCATCAAACACTCCCAGGACAGGTACAGCACGAGGTTAGATACAGGATAAAGCTCCATCCACACTGTCCCCATCAAACACTCCCAGGACAGGAACAGCACTGGGTTAGATACAGAGTAAAGCTCCCTCTACACTGTCCCCATCAAACAGTCCCAGGACAGGCACAGCACGGGGTTAGCTACAGAATAATGCTCCATCCACGCTGTCCCCATCAAACACTCCCAGGACAGGTACAGCACAGGGTTAGATACAGAGTAAAGCTCCCTTCAACCTGTCCCCATCAAAGACTCCCAGGACAGGTACAGCACAGGGTTAGATACAGAGTAAAGCTCCCTCTTCACTGTCCACATCAAACACTCCCAGGACAGGTACTGCACGGGGTTAGAAACAAAGTAAAGCTCCCTCTACACTGTCCCCATCAAACACTCCCAGGACAGGTAGAGCACCGGCTGAGATACAGAGTAAAGCTCCCTCTACGCTGTCCCCATCAAACACTCCCAGGACAGGCACAGCACGGGGATAGCTACAGAATAATGTTCCATCCACACTGCCCCCATCAAACACTCCCAGGGCAGGTACAGCACAGGGTTAGATACAGAGTAAAGCTCTCTTCTTCCTGTCCCCATCAATACTCCCAGGACAGGTACAGAACGGGGTTAGGTACAGAGTAAAGCTCTCTCTGCACTTTCCGCATCAAACACTCCCAGGACAGGTACAGCACGGGGTTAGATACAGAGTAAAGCTCCCTCGACAGTGTCCCCATCAAACACTCCCAGGACAGGTACAGCACGGGGTTAGATACAGAGAAAAGCTCCCTCTACACTGTCCACATCAAACACCCGCAGGAGAGGTACAGCATGGGGTTAGATACAGAGTAAAGCTCCCTCTACACTGTCCCCATCAAACACTCCCAGGACAGGTACAGCACGGGGTTAGATACAGAGTAAAGCTCTCTCTACACTGTCCGCATCAAACACTCCCAGGACAGGTACAGCACAGGGTTAGATACAGTGTAAAGCTACCTCTGCACTGTCCCCAACACTCCCAGGACAGGCACAGCACGGGGTTAGATACAGAGTAAACCTCCCTCTACACTGTCCGCATCAAACACTCCCAGGAAAGGTACAGCACGGGGTTCGATACAGTGTAAAGCTCCTTCTGCACTGTCCCCATCAAACACTCCCAGGAGAGGTACAGCACGGGGTTAGATACAGAGTAAACCTCCCTCTACACTGTCCCCATCAAACACTCCAAGGGCAGGTACAGCACGGCGTTAGATACAGAGTAAAGCTCCCTCTACACTGTCCCCATCAAACAGTCCCAGGACAGGCACAGCACGGGGTTAGCTACAGAATAATGCTCCATCCACGCTGTCCCCATCAAACACTCCCAGGACAGGTACAGCACAGGGTTAGATACAGAGTAAAGCTCTCTTCAACCTGTCCCCATCAATACTCCCAGGACAGGTAGAGCACCGGCTGAGATACAGAGTAAAGCTCCCTCTACACTGTCCCCATCAAACACTCCCAGGACAGGCACAGCACGGGGATAGCTACAGAATAATGTTCCATCCACACTGCCCCCATCAAACACTCCCAGGGCAGGTACAGCACAGGGTTAGATACAGAGTAAAGCTCTCTTCAACCTGTCCCCATCAATACTCCCAGGACAGGTACAGAACGGGGTTAGGTACAGAGTAAAGCTCTCTCTGCACTTTCCGCATCAAACACTCCCAGGACAGGTACAGCACGGGGTTAGATACAGAGTAAAGCTCCCTCGACAGTGTCCCCATCAAACACTCCCAGGACAGGTACAGCACGGGGCTAGATACAGAGAAAAGCTCCCTCTACACTGTCCACATCAAACACCCGCAGGAGAGGTACAGCATGGGGTTAGATACAGAGTAAAGCTCCCTCTACACTGTCCCCATCAAACACTCCCAGGACAGGTACAGCACGGGGTTAGATACAGAGTAAAGCTCTCTCTACACTCTCCGCATCAAACACTCCCAGGACAGGTACAGCACAGGGTTAGATACAGTGTAAAGCTACCTCTGCACTGTCCCCAACACTCCCAGGACAGGCACAGCACGGGGTTAGATACAGAATAAACCTCCCTCTACACTGTCCGCATCAAACACTCCCAGGAAAGGTACAGCACGGGGTTCGATACAGTGTAAAGCTCCCTCTGCACTGTCCCCATCAAACACTCCCAGGAGAGGTACAGCACGGGGTTAGATACAGAGTAAACCTCCCTCGACACTGTCCCCATCAAACACTCCAAGGGCAGGTACAGCACGGCGTTAGATACAGTGTAAAGCTCCCTCTACACTGTCCCCATCAAACACTCCCAGGACAGGTACAGCACGAGGTTAGATACAGGATAAAGCTCCATCCACACTGGCCCCATCAAACACTCCCAGGACAGGAACAGCACTGGGTTAGATACAGAGTAAAGCTCCCTCTACACTGTCCCCATCAAACAGTCCCAGGACAGGCACAGCACGGGGTTAGCTACAGAATAATGCTCCATCCACGCTGTCCCCATCAAACACTCCCAGGACAGGTACAGCACAGGGTTAGATACAGAGTAAAGCTCCCTTCAACCTGTCCCCATCAAAGACTCCCAGGACAGGTACAGCACAGGGTTAGATACAGAGTAAAGCTCCCTCTACACTGTCCCCATCAAACAGTCCCAGGACAGGCACAGCACGGGGTTAGCTACAGAATAATGCTCCATCCACGCTGTCCCCATCAAACACTCCCAGGACAGGTACAGCACAGGGTTAGATACAGAGTAAAGCTCCCTCTACACTGTCCACATCAAACACTCCCTGGACAGGTACTGCACGGGGTTAGAAACAAAGTAAAGCTCCCTCTACACTGTCCCCATCAAACACTCCCAGGACAGGTAGAGCACCGGCTGAGATACAGAGTAAAGCTCCCTCTACGCTGTCCCCATCAAACACTCCCAGGACAGGCACAGCACGGGGATAGCTACAGAATAATGCTCCACCCACACTGTCCCCATCAAACACTCCCAGGGCAGGTACAGCACAGGGTTAGATACAGAGAAAAGCTCCCTCTACACTGTCCACATCAAACACCCGCAGGACAGGTACAGCATGGGGTTAGATACAGAGTAAAGCTCCCTCTACACTGTCCTCATCAAACAGTCCCAGGACAGGTACAGCACGGGGTTAGATACAGAGTAAAGCTCCCTCTACACAGTCCCCATCAAACACTCCCAGGACAGGTACAGCACGGGGTTAGATACAGAGTAAAGCTCCCTCTACACTGTCCCCATCAAACACTCCCAGGACAGGTACAGCACGGGGTTAGATACAGAGTAAAGCTCCCTCGACAGTGTCCCCATCAAACACTCCCAGGACAGGTACAGCACGGGGTTAGATACAGAGAAAAGCTCCCTCTACACTGTCCACATCAAACACTCCCAGGACAGGTACAGCATGGGGTTAGATACAGAGTAAAGCTCCCTCTCCACTGTCCTCATCAAACACTCCCAGGACAGGTACAGCACGAGGTTAGATACAGACTAAAGCTCCCTCGACACTGTCCCCATCAAACACTCCCAGGACAGGTACACGGGGTTAGATACAGAGTAAAGCTCCCTCTACACTGTCCCCATCAAACACTCCCAGGACAGGGACAGCACGGAGTTAGATACAGAGTAAAGCTCGCTCTACACTGTTCCCATCAAACACACCCAGGACAGGTACTGCACGGCGTTAGAAACAAAGTAAAGCTCCCTCTACACTGTTCCCATCAATACTCCCAGGACAGGTACAGCACGGGGTTAGATAGAGTAAAGCTCCATCTACACTGTTCCCATCAAACACTCCCAGGACAGGTACTGCATGGCGTTAGAAACAAAGTAAACTCTCCCTTCACTGTCCCCATCAAACACTCACAGGACAGGTACAGCACGGGGTTAGATACAGAGTAAAGCTACCTCTACACTGTCCCAATCAAACACTCCCAGGCCAGGTAAAGCACGAGCTTAGATACAGGATAAAGCTCCATCCACACTGTCCCCATCAAACACTCCCAGGACAGGAACAGCACGGGGTTAGATACAGAGTAAAGCTCCCTCGACACTGTCCCCATCAAACACTCCCAGGACAGGTACAGCACGGGGTTAGATACAGAGAAAAGCTCCCTCTACACTGTCCACATCAAACACTCCCAGGACAGGTACAGCATGGGGTTAGATACAGAGTAAAGCTCCCTCTGTACTGGCCCCACGAAACACTCCCAGGGCAGGTACAGCACGAGGTTAGATACAGACTAAAGCTCCCTCGACACTGTCCCAATCAAACACTCCCAGGACAGGTACAGCACACGGTTAGATACAGTGTAAAGCTCCCTCTACACTCTCCCCATCAAACACTCCCAGAACAGATACAGCACACGGTTAGATACAGTGTAAAGCTACCTCTAAACTGTCCCCAACACTCCCAGGACAGGCACAGCACGGGGTTAGATACAGAGTAAACCTCCCTCTACACAGTCCCCATCAAACACTCACAGGACAGGTACAGCACGGGGTTAGATACAGAGTAAAGCTCCCTCTGCACTGTCCCCATCAAACATTCCGAGGACAGGTACAGCACGGGGTTAGATACAGAGTAAAGCTCCCTCTACACAGTCCCCATCAAACACTCCCAGGACAGGTACAGCACGGGGTTAGATACAGTGTAAAGCTCTCTCTACACTGTCCCCATCAAACACTCACAGGACAGGTACAGCACGGGGTTAAATACAGAGTAAAGCTACCTCTACACTGTCCCCATCAAACACTCCCAGGACAGGTACAGCACGGGGTTAGATACAGAGTAAAGCTCCCTCTACACGGTCCCCACCAATACTCCCAGGACAGGTACAGCACGGGGTTAGATACAGAGTAAAGCTCCCTCTACACGGTCCCCACCAATACTCCCAGGACAGGTACAGCACGGGGTTAGATACAGAGTAAAGCTCTCTCTACACTGTCCCCATCAAACACTCACAGGACAAGTACAGCACGGGGTTAGATGCAGAGTAAAGCTCTCTCTACACTGTCCACATCAAACACTCCCAGGACAGGTACAGCACGAGCTTAGATACAGAGTAAAGCTCCCTCTACACTGTCCCCATCAAACACTCCCAGAACAGGTACAGCACGTGGTTAGATACAGTGTAAAGCTCCCTCTACACTGTCCCCATCAAACACTCCAAGAACAGGTACAGCACGAGCTTAGATCCAGAGTAAAGCTCCCTCTACACTGTCCCCATCAAACACTCCCAGGACAGGCACAGCACGGGGTTAGCTGCAGAATAATGCTCCATCCACACTGTCCCCATCAAACAGTCCCAGGACAGGTACAACACGGGGTTTGATACAGAGTAAAGATCTCTCTACACTGTCCGCATCAAACACTCCCAGGACAGGTACAGCACAGGGTTAGATACAGTGTAAAGCTACCTCTACACGATCCCCAACACTCCCAGGACAGGCACAGCACGGGGTTAGATACAGAGTAAACCTCCCTCTACACTGTCCGCATCAAACACTCCCAGGAAAGGTACAGCACGGGGTTCGATACAGTGTAAAGCTCCCTCTGCACTGTCCCCAACCGTCCCAGGTCAGGCACAGCACGGGGTTAGATACAGAGTAAACCTCCCTCTACACTGTCGCCATCAAACACTCCAAGGGCAGGTACAGCACGGCGTTAGATACAGTGTAAAGCTCCCTCTACACTGTCCCCATCAAACACTCCCAGGACAGGAACAGCACTGGGTTAGATACAGAGTAAAGCTCCCTCTACACTGTCCCCATCAAACAGTCCCTGGACAAGTACAGCACGGGGTTAGATACAGAGTAAAGCTCCGTCTACACTGTCCGCATCAAACACTCCCAGGACAGGCACAGCACGGGGTTAGCTACAGAATAATGCTCCATCCACACTGTCCCCATCAAACACTCCCAGGACAGGCACAGCACGGGGTTAGCTACAGAATAATGCTCCATCCACACTGTCCCCATCAAACACTCCCAGGACAGGTACAGCACAGGGTTAGATACAGAGTAAAGCTCCCTTCAACCTGTCCCCATCAAAGACTCCCAGGACAGGTACAGCACAGGGTTAGATACAGAGTAAAGCTCCCTCTCCACTGTCCACATCAAACACTCCCAGGACAGGTACTGCACGGGGTTAGAAACAAAGTAAAGCTCCCTCTACACTGCCCCCATCAAACACTCCCAGGACAGGTACAGCACGGGGTTAGATACAGAGTAAAGCTCCCTCTACACTGTCCCCATCAAACACTCCCAGGACAGGTACAGTACGGGGTTCGATACAGAGTAAAGCTCCCTCTACACAGTCCCCATCAAACACTCCCAGGACAGGAACAGTACGGGGTTCGATACAGAGTAAAGCTCCCACTACACAGTCCCCATCAAACACTCCCAGGACAGGTACAGCACATGGTTAGATACAGTGTAAAGCTCCCTCTACACTGTCCCCATCAAACACTCCCAGGACAGGTACAGCACAGGGTTAGATACAGAGTAAAGCTCCCTTCAACCTGTCCCCATCAAAGACTCCCAGGACAGGTAAAGCACAGGGTTAGATACACAGTAAAGCTCCCTCTACACTGTCCCCATCAAACACTCCCAGAACAGGTACAGCACATGGTTAGATACAGTGTAAAGCTCCCTCCACACTGTCCCCATCAAACACTCCCAGAACAGGTACAACACGGGGTTAGATACAGAGTAAACCTCCCTCTACACTGTCCCCATCAAACTCTCCAAGGGCAGGTACAACACGGCGTTAGATACAGTGTAAAGCTCCCTCTACACTGTCCCCATCAAACACTCCCAGGACAGGTACAGCACGGGGTTAGATACAGAATAAAGCTCCATCCACACTGTCCACATCAAACACTCCCAGGACATGTACAGGGCGGGGTGAGATACAGAGTAAAGCTCCCTCTGTACTGTCCCCATCAAACACTCCCAGGACAGGTACAGCAAGGGGTTAGATACAGAGTAAAGCTCCCTCTACACCATCCCCATCAAACACTCCCAGGACAGGTACAGCACGGGCTTAGATACAGAGTAAAGCTCCCTCGACACTGTCCCCATCAACCACTCCCAGGACAGGTACAGCATGGTGTTAGATACAGAGTAAAGCTCCATCTACACTGTCCTCATCAAACACTCCCAGGACAGGTACAGCACGGGGTTAGATACAGAGTAAAGCTCCCTCTACACTGTCCTCATCAAACACTCCCAGAACAGGTACAGCACACGGTTCGATACAGGGTAAAGCTACCTCTACACTGTCCCCAACACTCCCAGGCAGGCACAGCACGGGGTTAGATACAGAGCAAACGTCCCTCTACACTGTCCCCATCAAACACTCGCAGGACAGGTACAGCACGGGGTTAGATACAGAGTAAAGCTCCCTCTACACTGTCCCCATCAAACACTCCCAGGACAGGCACAGCACGGGGTTAGATACAGAGTAAATCTCCCTCTGTACTGGCCCCATGAAACACTCCCAGGGCAGGTACAGCACGAGGTTAGATACAGACGAAAGCTCCCTTCAACCTGTCCCCATCAAAGACACCCAGGACAGGTAAAGCACAGGGTTAGATACAGAGTAAAGCTCCCTCTACACTGTCCCCATCAAACACTCCCAGATTAGGAACAGCACATGGTTAGATACAGTGTTAAGCTCCCTCTACACTGTCCCCATCAAACACTCCCAGGACAGGTACAGCACGGGCTTAGATACAGAGTAAAGCTCACTCTACATTGTCCCCATCAAACACTCCCAGGACAGGCACAGCACGGGGTTAGCTACAGAATAATGCTCCATCCACACTGTCCCCATCAAACACTCCCAGGACAGGTACAGCACGGGCTTAGATACAGAGTAAAGCTGCCTCCACGCTGTCCCCATCAAACACTCCCCGGACAGGTACAACACGGGATTAGATACAGAGTAAAGCTCTCTCTACACTGTCCCCATCAAACACTCCCAGGACAGGTCCTGCACGGGGTTAGAAACAAAGTAAAGCTTCCTCTACACTGTCCCAATCAAACACTCCCAGGACAGGTACAGCACGGGCTTAGATACAGAGTAAAGCTCCCTCTACACTGTCCCCATCAAACACTCCCAGGACAGGCACAGCACGGGGCTAGCTACAGAATAATGCTGCATCCACACTGTCCCCATCAAACACTCCCAGGACAGGTACAGCACGGCGTTAGATACAGTGTCAAGCTCTCTCAACACTCTCTCCATCAAACACTCCCAGGACAGGAACAGTACGGGGTTCGATACAGAGCAAAGCTCCCTCTACACAGTCCCCATCAAACACTCCCAGGGCAGGTACAGCACGGGGTTAGATACAGAGTAAAGCTCCCTCTGCACAGTCCCCATCAAACACTCCCAGGACAGGTACAGCACGGGGTTCGATACAGAGTAAAGCTCCCTCTACACTGTCCCCATCAAACACTCCCAGGACAGGTACAGCACGGGATTAGTTACACAGTAAAGCTCCCACTACACTGTCCCCATCAAACACTCCCAGGACAGGTACAGCACGGGGTTAGATACAGAGTAAAGCTCTCTCTACACTGTCCGCATCAAACAGTCCCAGGACAGGTACAGCACGGGGTTAGATACAGAGTAAAGCTCCCTCTGTACTGGCCCCATGAAACACTCCCAGGACAGGTACAGCACACGGCAAGATACAGTGTAAACCTCCCTCTACACTCTCCCCATCAAACACTCCCAGAACAGGTACAGCACACGGTTAGATACAGTGTAAAGCTACCTCTACACTGTCCCCAACACTCCCAGGACAGGCACAGCACGGGGTTCGATACAGAGTAAACCTCCCTCTACACTGTCCCCATCAAACACTCCCAGGACAGGTACAGCACGGGGTTAGATACAGAGTAAAGCTCCCTCTACACTGTCCACATCAAACACTCACAGGACAGGTACAGCACGGGGTTAGATACAGAGTAAAGCTTTCTCTACACTGTCCCCATCAAACACTCCAGGACAGGTACAGCACGGGGTTCGATACAGAGTAAAGCTCCCTCTGCACTGTCCCCATCAAACATTCCGAGGACAGGTACAGCACGGGGTTAGATACAGAGTAAAGCTCCCTCTATACTGTCCCCATCAATACTCCAAGGACAGGTACAGCACGGGGTTAGATACAGAGTAAAGCTCTCTCTACACTGTCCGCATCAAACACTCCCAGGACAGGTACAGCACGGGGTTAGATACAGAGTAAAGCTCCCTCTACACTGTCCCCATCAAACACTCCCAGGACAGGTACAGCACGGGGTTAGATACAGAGTAAAGCTCCCTCGACACTGTCCCCATCAAACACTCCCAGGACAGGTACAGCACGGGGATAGATACAGAGAAAAGCTCCCTCTACACTGTCCACATCAAACACTCCCAGGACAGGTACAGCATGGGGTTAGATACAGAGTAAAGCTCCCTCTCCACTGTCCTCATCAAACACTCCCAGGACAGGTACAGCACGAGGTTAGATACAGACTAAAGCTCCCTCGACACTGTCCCCATCAAACACTCCCAGGACAGGGACAGCACGGAGTTAGATACAGAGTAAAGCTCGCTCTACACTGTTCCCATCAAACACACCCAGGACAGGTACTGCACGGCGTTAGAAACAAAGTAAAGCTCCCTCTACACTGTTCCCATCAATACTCCCAGGACAGGTACAGCACGGGGTTAGATAGAGTAAAGCTCCATCTACACTGTTCCCATCAAACACTCCCAGGACAGGTACTGCATGGCGTTAGAAACAAAGTAAACTCTCTCTACACTGTCCCCATCAAACACTCACAGGACAGGTACAGCACGGGGTTAGATACAGAGTAAACCTACCTCTACACTGTCCCAATCAAACACTCCCAGGCCAGGTACAGCACGGGGTTAGATACAGAGTAAAGCTCCCTTCAACCTGTCCCCATAAAAGACTCCCAGGACAGGTAAAGCACAGGGTTAGATACAGTGTAAAGCTCCCTCTACACTGTCCCCATCAAACACTCCCAGGACAGGTACAGCACGGGCTAAGATACAGAGTAAAGCTCCCTCTACACTGTCCCCTACACTCCCAGGACAGGCACAGCACGGGGTTAGATACAGAGTAAACCTCCCTCTACACTGTCCCCATCAAACATTCCCTGGACAGGTACAGCACGGCGTTAGATACAGTGTCAAGCTCCCTCGACACTGTCCCCATCAAACACTCCCAGGACAGGTACAGCACGGGGTTAGATACAGAGTAAAGCTCCCTCTATACTGTCCCCATCAATACTCCCAGGACAGGTACAGCACGGGGTTAGATACAGAGTAAAGCTACCTCTACACTGTCCGCATCAAACACTCCCAGGACAGGTACAGCACGGGGTTAGATACAGAGTAAAGCTCCCTCGACACTGTCCCCATCAAACACTCCCAGGACAGGTACAGCACGGGGTTAGATACAGAGAAAAGCTCCCTCTACACTGTCCACATCAAACACTCCCAGGACAGGTACAGCATGGGGTTAGATACAGAGTAAAGCTCCCTCTCCACTGTCCTCATCAAACACTCCCAGGACAGGTACAGCACGAGGTTAGATACAGACTAAAGCTCCCTCGACACTGTCCCCATCAAACACTCCCAGGACAGGGACAGCACGGAGTTAGATACAGAGTAAAGCTCGCTCTACACTGTTCCCATCAAACACACCCAGGACAGGTACTGCACGGCGTTAGAAACAAAGTAAAGCTCCCTCTACACTGTTCCCATCAATACTCCCAGGACAGGTACAGCACGGGGTTAGATAGAGTAAAGCTCCATAGAGTAAAGGGGCAGCACGGTAGCATGGTGGTTAGCACAATTGCTTCACAGCTCCAGGATCCCAGGTTCGATTCTGGCTTGGGTCACTGTCTGTGCGGAGTCTGCACGTCCTCCCCGTGTGTGCGTGGGTTTCCTCCGGGTGCTCCGGTTTCCTCCCACAGTCCAAAGATGTGCCGGTTAGGTGAATTGGCCATGCTAAATTGCCCTTAGTGTCCAAAATTGCCCTTAGTGTTGGGTGATGTTACTGGGTTATGGGGATAGGGTGGAGGTATTGACCTTGGGTGGGGTGCTCTTTCCAAGAGCCGGTGCAGACTCGATGGGCCAAATGGCCTCCTTCTGCACTGTAAATTCTATGATACACTGTTCCCATCAAACACTCCCAGGACAGGTACAGCACGGCGTTAGAAACAAAGTAAACTCTCTCTACACTGTCCCCATCAAACACTCACAGGACAGGTACAGCACGGGGTTAGATACAGAGTAAAGCTACCTCTACACTGTCCCAATCAAACACTCCCAGGCCAGGTACAGCACGGGGTTAGATACAGAGTAAAGCTCCCTTCAACCTGTCCCCATAAAAGACTCCCAGGACAGGTAAAGCACAGGGTTAGATACAGTGTAAAGCTCCCTCTACACTGTCCCCATCAAACACTCCCAGGACAGGTACAGCACGGGCTAAGATACAGAGTAAAGCTCCCTCTACACTGTCCCCATCAAACACTCCCAGGACAGGCACAGCACGGGGTTAGCTACAGAGTAAAGCTCTCTCTACACTGTCCGCATCAAACACTCCCAGGACAGGTACAGCACAGGGTTAGATACAGTGTAAAGCTACCTCTGCACTGTCCCCAACACTCCCAGGACAGGCACAGCACGGGGTTAGATACAGAGTAAACCTCCCTCTACACTGTCCGCATCAAACACTCATAGGAAAGGTACAGCACGGGGTTCGATACAGTGTAAAGCTCCCTCTGCACTGTCCCCATCAAACACTCCCAGGACAGGTACAGCACGGGGTTAGATACAGAGTAAACCTCCCTCTACACTGTCCCCATCAAACACTCCCAGGACAGGTACAGCAGGAGGTTTAATACAGAATAAAGCTCCATCCACACTGTCCCCATCAAACACTCCCAGGACAGGAACAGCACTGGGTTAGATACAGAGTAAAGCTCCCTCTACACTGTCCCCATCAAACAGTCCCAGGACAGGCACAGCACGGGGTTAGCTACAGAATAATGCTCCATCCACACTGTCCCCATCAAACACTCCCAGGACAGGTACAGCACAGGGTTAGAAACAGAGTAAAGCTCCCTTCAACCTGTCCCCATCAAAGACTCCCAGGACAGGTACAGCACAGGGTTAGATACAGAGTAAAGCTCCCTCTACACTGTCCACATCAAACACTCCCAGGACAGGTACTGCACGGGGTTAGAAACAAAGTAAAGCTCCCTCTACACTGTCCCCATCAAACACTCCCAGGACAGGTAGAGCACCGGCTGAGATACAGAGTAAAGCTCCCTCTACGCTGTCCCCATCAAACACTCCCAGGACAGGCACAGCACGGGGATAGCTACAGAATAATGCTCCATCCACACTGTCCCCATCAAACACTCCCAGGGCAGGTACAGCACAGGGTTAGATACAGAGTAAAGCTCTCTTCAACCTGTCCCCATCAAACACTCCCAGGACAGGTACAGCACGGGGTTAGATACAGAGTAAAGCTCCCTCTACACAGTCCCCATCAAACACTCCCAGGACAGGTACAGCACGGGGTTAGATACAGAGTAAAGCTCCCTCTACACTGTCCCCATCAAACACTCCCAGGACAGGTACAGCACGGGCTTAGTTACACAGTAAAGCTCCCTCTACACTGTCCCCATCAAACACTCCCAGGACAGGTACAGCACGGGGTTAGATACAGAGTAAAGCTCTCTCTACACTGTCCGCATTAAACACTCCCAGGACAGGTACAGCACGGGGTTAGATACAGAGTAAAGCTCCCTCTACACTGTCCCCATCAAACACTCCCAGGACAGGTACAGCACGGGGTTAGATACAGAGTAAAGCTCCATCCACACTGTCCCCATCAAACACTCCCAGGACAGGAACAGCACTGGGTTAGATACAGAGTAAAGCTCCCTCTACACTGTCCCCATCAAACAGTCCCAGGACAGGCACAGCACGGGGTTAGCTACAGAATAATGCTCCATCCACACTGTCCCCATCAAACACTTCCAGGACAGGTACAGCACAGGGTTAGATGCAGAGTAGAGCTCCCTTCAACCTGTCCCCATCAAAGACTCCCAGGACAGGTACAGCACAGGGTTAGATACAGAGTGAAGCTCCCTCTACACTGTCCCCATCAAACACTCCCAGGACAGGTAGAGCACCGGCTGAGATACAGAGTAAAGCTCCCTCTACGCTGTCCCCATCAAACACTCCCAGGACAGGCACAGCACGGGGATAGCTACAGAATAATGCTCCATCCACACTGTCCCCATCAAACACTCCCAGGGCAGGTACAGCACAGGGTTAGATACAGAGTAAAGCTCTCTTCAACCTGTCCCCATCAAACACTCCCAGGACAGGTACAGCACGGGGTTAGATACAGAGTAAAGCTCCCTCTACACAGTCCCCATCAAACACTCCCAGGACAGGAACAGCACGGGGTTAGATACAGAGTAAAGCTCCCTCTACACTGTCCCCATCAAACACTCCCAGGACAGGTACTGCACAGCGTTAGAAACAAAGTAAAGCTCCCTCTACACTGTCCCCATCAAACACTCCCAGGACAGGTACAGCACGGGCTTAGTTACACAGTAAAGCTCCCTCTACACTGTCCCCATCAAACACTCCCAGGACAGGTACAGCACGGGGTTAGATACAGAGTAAAGCTCTCTCTACACTGTCCGCATCAAACACTCCCAGGACAGGTACAGCACGGGGTTAGATACAGAGTAAAGCTCCCTCTTCACTGTCCCCATCAAACACTCCCAGGACAGGTACAGCACGGGGTTAGATACAGAGTAAAGCTCCCTCGACACTGTCCCCATCAAACACTCCCAGGACAGGTACAGCACGGGGTTAGATACAGAGTAAAGCTCCCTTCAACCTGTCCCCATCAAAGACTCCCAGGACAGGTACAGCACAGGGTTAGATACAGAGTAAAGCTCCCTCTACACTGTCCACATCAAACACTCCCAGGACAGGTACTGCACGGGGTTAGAAACAAAGTAAAGCTCCCTCTACACTGTCCCCATCAAACACTCCCAGGACAGGTAGAGCACCGGCTGAGATACAGAGTAAAGCTCCCTCTACGCTGTCCCCATCAAACACTCCCAGGACAGGCACAGCACGGGGATAGCTACAGAATAATGCTCCATCCACACTGTCCCCATCAAACACTCCCAGGGCAGGTACAGCACAGGGTTAGATACAGAGTAAAGCTCTCTTCAACCTGTCCCCATCAAACACTCCCAGGACAGGTACAGCACGGGGTTAGATACAGAGTAAAGCTCCCTCTACACAGTCCCCATCAAACACTCCCAGGACAGGTACAGCACGGGGTTAGATACAGAGTAAAGCTCCCTCTACACTGTCCCCATCAAACACTCCCAGGACAGGTACAGCACGGGCTTAGTTACACAGTAAAGCTCCCTCTTCACTGTCCCCATCAAACACTCCCAGGACAGGTACAGCACGGGGTTAGATACAGAGTAAAGCTCTCTCTACACTGTCCGCATTAAACACTCCCAGGACAGGTACAGCACGGGGTTAGATACAGAGTAAAGCTCCCTCTACACTGTCCCCATCAAACACTCCCAGGACAGGTACAGCACGGGGTTAGATACAGAGTAAAGCTCCATCCACACTGTCCCCATCAAACACTCCCAGGACAGGAACAGCACTGGGTTAGATACAGAGTAAAGCTCCCTCTACACTGTCCCCATCAAACAGTCCCAGGACAGGCACAGCACGGGGTTAGCTACAGAATAATGCTCCATCCACACTGTCCCCATCAAACACTTCCAGGACAGGTACAGCACAGGGTTAGATACAGAGTAGAGCTCCCTTCAACCTGTCCCCATCAAAGACTCCCAGGACAGGTACAGCACAGGGTTAGATACAGAGTGAAGCTCCCTCTACACTGTCCCCATCAAACACTCCCAGGACAGGTAGAGCACCGGCTGAGATACAGAGTAAAGCTCCCTCTACGCTGTCCCCATCAAACACTCCCAGGACAGGCACAGCACGGGGATAGCTACAGAATAATGCTCCATCCACACTGTCCCCATCAAACACTCCCAGGGCAGGTACAGCACAGGGTTAGATACAGAGTAAAGCTCTCTTCAACCTGTCCCCATCAAACACTCCCAGGACAGGTACAGCACGGGGTTAGATACAGAGTAAAGCTCCCTCTACACAGTCCCCATCAAACACTCCCAGGACAGGAACAGCACGGGGTTAGATACAGAGTAAAGCTCCCTCTACACTGTCCCCATCAAACACTCCCAGGACAGGTACTGCACAGCGTTAGAAACAAAGTAAAGCTCCCTCTACACTGTCCCCATCAAACACTCCCAGGACAGGTACAGCACGGGCTTAGTTACACAGTAAAGCTCCCTCTACACTGTCCCCATCAAACACTCCCAGGACAGGTACAGCACGGGGTTAGATACAGAGTAAAGCTCTCTCTACACTGTCCGCATCAAACACTCCCAGGACAGGTACAGCACGGGGTTAGATACAGAGTAAAGCTCCCTCTTCACTGTCCCCATCAAACACTCCCAGGACAGGTACAGCACGGGGTTAGATACAGAGTAAAGCTCCCTCGACACTGTCCCCATCAAACACTCCCAGGACAGGTACAGCACGGGGTTAGATACAGAGAAAAGCTCCCTCTACACTGTCCACATCAAACACTCCCAGGACATGTACAGCATGGGGTTAGATACAGAGTAAAGCTCCCTCTGTACTGGCCCCACGAAACACTCCCAGGGCAGGTACAGCACGAGGTTAGATACAGACTAAAGCTCCCTCGACACTGTCCCAATCAAACACTCCCAGGACAGGTACAGCACACGGTTAGATACAGTGTAAAGCTCCCTCTACACTCTCCCCATCAAACACTCCCAGAACAGGTACAGCACACGGTTAGTTACAGTGTAAAGCTACCTCTACACTGTCCCCAACACTCCCAGGACAGGCACAGCACGGGGTTAGATACAGAGTAAACCTCCCTCTACACTGTCCCCATCAAACACTCCCAGGACAGGTACAGCACGGCGTTAGATACAATGTCAAGCTCCCTCGACACTGTCCCCATCAAACATGCCCAGGACAGGTACAGCACGGGGTTAGATACAGAGTAAAGCTCCCTCTACACAGTCCCCATCAAACACTCCCAGGACAGGTACAGCACGGGGTTAGATACAGAGTAAAGCTCCCTCTGCACTGTCCCCATCAAACATTCAGAGGACAGGTACAGCACGGGGTTAGATACAGAGTAAAGCTCCCTCTACACAGTCCCCATCAAACACTCCCAGGACAGGTACAGCACGGGGTTAGATACAGTGTAAAGCTCTCTCTACACTGTCCCCATCAAACACTCACAGGACAGGTACAGCACGGGGTTAAATACAGAGTAAAGCTACCTCTACACTGTCCCCATCAAACACTCCCAGGACAGGTACAGCACGGGGTTAGATACAGAGTAAAGCTCCCTCTACACGGTCCCCACCAATACTCCCAGGACAGGTACAGCACGGGGTTAGATACAGAGTAAAGCTCCCTCTACACGGTCCCCACCAATACTCCCAGGACAGGTACAGCACGGGGTTAGATAGAGTAAAGCTCCATCTACACTGTTCCCATCAAACACACCCAGGACAGGTACTGCACGGCATTAGAAACAAAGTAAAGCTCTCTCTACACTGTCCCCATCAAACACTCCCAGGACTGGTACAGCACGGGGTTAGATACAGAGTAAAGCTCTCTCTACACTGTCCCCATCAAACACTCACAGGACAGGTACAGCACGGGGTTAGATGCAGAGTAAAGCTCTCTCTACACTGTCCACATCAAACACTCCCAGGACAGGTACAGCACGAGCTTAGATACAGAGTAAAGCTCCCTCTACACTGTCCCCATCAAACACTCCCAGAACAGGTACAGCACGTGGTTAGATACAGTGTAAAGCTCCCTCTACACTGTCCCCATCAAACACTCCAAGAACAGGTACAGCACGGGCTAAGATACAGAGGAAAGCTCCCTCCACACTGTCCCCATCAAACACTCCCAGGACAGGTACAGCACGAGCTTAGATCCAGAGTAAAGCTCCCTCTACACTGTCCCCATCAAACACTCCCAGGACAGGTACAACACGGGGTTAGATACAGAGTAAAGATCTCTCTACACTGTCCGCATCAAACACTCCCAGGACAGGTACAGCACAGGGTTCGATACAGTGTAAAGCTACCTCTACACGATCCCCAACACTCCCAGGACAGGCACAGCACGGGGTTAGATACAGAGTAAACCTCCCTCTACACTGTCCGCATCAAACACTCCCAGGAAAGGTACAGCACGGGGTTCGATACAGTGTAAAGCTCCCTCTGCACTGTCCCCAACCGTCCCAGGTCAGGCACAGCACGGGGTTAGATACAGAGTAAACCTCCCTCTACACTGTCCCCATCAAACACTCCAAGGGCAGGTACAGCACGGCGTTAGATACAGTGTAAAGCTCCCTCTACACTGTCCCCATCAAACACTCCCAGGACAGGAACAGCACTGGGTTAGATACAGAGTAAAGCTCCCTCTACACTGTCCCCATCAAACAGTCCCTGGACAAGTACAGCACGGGGTTAGATACAGAGTAAAGCTCCGTCTACACTGTCCGCATCAAACACTCCCAGGACAGGCACAGCACGGGGTTAGCTACAGAATAATGCTCCATCCACACTGTCCCCATCAAACACTCCCAGGACAGGCACAGCACGGGGTTAGCTACAGAATAATGCTCCATCCACACTGTCCCCATCAAACACTCTCAGGACAGGTACAGCACAGGGTTAGATACAGAGTAAAGCTCCCTTCAACCTGTCCCCATCAAAGACTCCCAGGACAGGTACAGCACAGGGTTAGATACAGAGTAAAGCTCCCTCTCCACTGTCCACATCAAACACTCCCAGGACAGGTACTGCACGGGGTTAGAAACAAAGTAAAGCTCCCTCTACACTGCCCCCATCAAACACTCCCAGGACAGGTACAGCACGGGGTTAGATACAGAGTAAAGCTCCCTCTACACTGTCCCCATCAAACACTCCCAGGACAGGTACAGTACGGGGTTCGATACAGAGTAAAGCTCCCTCTACACAGTCCCCATCAAACACTCCCAGGACAGGAACAGTACGGGGTTCGATACAGAGTAAAGCTCCCTCTACACAGTCCCCATCAAACACTCCCAGGACAGGTACAGCACATGGTTAGATACAGTGTAAAGCTCCCTCTACACTGTCCCCATCAAACACTCCCAGGACAGGTACAGTACGGGGTTCGATACAGAGTAAAGCTCCCTCTACACAGTCCCCATCAAACACTCCCAGGACAGGAACAGTACGGGGTTCGATACAGAGTAAAGCTCCCTCTACACAGTCCCCATCAAACACTCCCAGGACAGGTACAGCACATGGTTAGATACAGTGTAAAGCTCCCTCTACACTGTCCCCATCAACCACTCCCAGGACAGGTACAGCATGGTGTTAGATACAGAGTAAAGCTCCATCTACACTGTCCTCATCAAACACTCCCAGAACAGGTACAGCACGGGGTTCGATACAGGGTAAAGCTACCTCTACACTGTCCCCAACACTCCCAGGCAGGCACAGCACGGGGTTAGATACAGAGCAAACGTCCCTCTACACTGTCCCCATCAAACACTCGCAGGACAGGTACAGCACGGCGTTAGATACAGTGTAAAGCTCCCTCTACACTGTCCCCATCAAACACTCCCAGGACAGGAACAGCACGGGGTTCGATACAGAGTAAAGATCCCTCTACATTGTCCCAACAAACACTCCCAGGACAGGAACAGCACGGGGTTCGATACAGAGTAAAGCTCCCTCTACACTGTCCCCATCAAACACTCCCAGGACAGGAACAGCACGGGGTTCGATACAGAGTAAAGATCCCTCTACATTGTCCCCATCAAACACTCCCAGGACAGGCACAGCACGGGGTTAGCTACAGAGTAAAGCTCTCTCTACACTGTCCGCATCAAACACTCCCAGGACAGGTACAGCACAGGGTTAGATACAGTGTAAAGCTACCTCTGCACTGTCCCCAACACTCCCAGGACAGGCACAGCACGGGGTTAGATACAGAGTAAACCTCCCTCTACACTGTCCGCATCAAACACTCACAGGAAAGGTACAGCACGGGGTTCGATACAGTGTAAAGCTCCCTCTGCACTGTCCCCATCAAACACTCCCAGGACAGGTACAGCACGGGGTTAGATACAGAGTAAACCTCCCTCTACACTGTCCCCATCAAACACTCCCAGGACAGGTACAGCAGGAGGTTTAATACAGAATAAAGCTCCATCCACACTGTCCCCATCAAACACTCCCAGGACAGGAACAGCACTGGGTTAGATACAGAGTAAAGCTCCCTCTACACTGTCCCCATCAAACAGTCCCAGGACAGGCACAGCACGGGGTTAGCTACAGAATAATGCTCCATCCACACTGTCCCCATCAAACACTCCCAGGACAGGTACAGCACAGGGTTAGAAACAGAGTAAAGCTCCCTTCAACCTGTCCCCATCAAAGACTCCCAGGACAGGTACAGCACAGGGTTAGATACAGAGTAAAGCTCCCTCTACACTGTCCCCATCAAACACTCCCAGGACAGGTAGAGCACCGGCTGAGATACAGAGTAAAGCTCCCTCTACGCTGTCCCCATCAAACACTCCCAGGACAGGCACAGCACGGGGATAGCTACAGAATAATGCTCCATCCACACTGTCCCCATCAAACACTCCCAGGGCAGGTACAGCACAGGGTTAGATACAGAGTAAAGCTCTCTTCAACCTGTCCCCATCAAACACTCCCAGGACAGGTACAGCACGGGGTTAGATACAGAGTAAAGCTCCCTCTACACAGTCCCCATCAAACACTCCCAGGACAGGTACAGCACGGGGTTAGATACAGAGTAAAGCTCCCTCTACACTGTCCCCATCAAACACTCCCAGGACAGGTACAGCACGGGCTTAGTTACACAGTAAAGCTCCCTCTACACTGTCCCCATCAAACACTCCCAGGACAGGTACAGCACGGGGTTAGATACAGAGTAAAGCTCTCTCTACACTGTCCGCATTAAACACTCCCAGGACAGGTACAGCACGGGGTTAGATACAGAGTAAAGCTCCCTCTACACTGTCCCCATCAAACACTCCCAGGACAGGTACAGCACGGGGTTAGATACAGAGTAAAGCTCCATCCACACTGTCCCCATCAAACACTCCCAGGACAGGAACAGCACTGGGTTAGATACAGAGTAAAGCTCCCTCTACACTGTCCCCATCAAACAGTCCCAGGACAGGCACAGCACGGGGTTAGCTACAGAATAATGCTCCATCCACACTGTCCCCATCAAACACTTCCAGGTCAGGTACAGCACAGGGTTAGATACAGAGTAGAGCTCCCTTCAACCTGTCCCCATCAAAGACTCCCAGGACAGGTACAGCACAGGGTTAGATACAGAGTGAAGCTCCCTCTACACTGTCCCCATCAAACACTCCCAGGACAGGTAGAGCACCGGCTGAGATACAGAGTAAAGCTCCCTCTACGCTGTCCCCATCAAACACTCCCAGGACAGGCACAGCACGGGGATAGCTACAGAATAATGCTCCATCCACACTGTCCCCATCAAACACTCCCAGGGCAGGTACAGCACAGGGTTAGATACAGAGTAAAGCTCTCTTCAACCTGTCCCCATCAAACACTCCCAGGACAGGTACAGCACGGGGTTAGATACAGAGTAAAGCTCCCTCTACACAGTCCCCATCAAACACTCCCAGGACAGGAACAGCACGGGGTTAGATACAGAGTAAAGCTCCCTCTACACTGTCCCCATCAAACACTCCCAGGACAGGTACTGCACAGCGTTAGAAACAAAGTAAAGCTCCCTCTACACTGTCCCCATCAAACACTCCCAGGACAGGTACAGCACGGGCTTAGTTACACAGTAAAGCTCCCTCTACACTGTCCCCATCAAACACTCCCAGGACAGGTACAGCACGGGGTTAGATACAGAGTAAAGCTCTCTCTACACTGTCCGCATCAAACACTCCCAGGACAGGTACAGCACGGGGTTAGATACAGAGTAAAGCTCCCTCTTCACTGTCCCCATCAAACACTCCCAGGACAGGTACAGCACGGGGTTAGATACAGAGTAAAGCTCCCTCGACACTGTCCCCATCAAACACTCCCAGGACAGGTACAGCACGGGGTTAGATACAGAGAAAAGCTCCCTCTACACTGTCCACATCAAACACTCCCAGGACATGTACAGCATGGGGTTAGATACAGAGTAAAGCTCCCTCTGTACTGGCCCCACGAAACACTCCCAGGGCAGGTACAGCTCGAGGTTAGATACAGACTAAAGCTCCCTCGACACTGTCCCAATCAAACACTCCCAGGACAGGTACAGCACACGGTTAGATACAGTGTAAAGCTCCCTCTACACTCTCCCCATCAAACACTCCCAGAACAGGTACAGCACACGGTTAGATACAGTGTAAAGCTACCTCTACACTGTCCCCAACACTCCCAGGACAGGCAGAGCACGGGGTTAGATACAGAGTAAACCTCCCTCTACACTGTCCCCATCAAACACTCCCAGGACAGGTACAGCACGGCGTTAGATACAATGTCAAGCTCCCTCGACACTGTCCCCATCAAACATGCCCAGGACAGGTACAGGACGGGGTTAGATACAGAGTAAAGCTCCCTCTACACAGTCCCCATCAAACACTCCCAGGACAGGTACAGCACGGGGTTAGATACAGAGTAAAGCTCCCTCTGCACTGTCCCCATCAAACATTCCGAGGACAGGTACAGCACGGGGTTAGATACAGAGTAAAGCTCCCTCTACACAGTCCCCATCAAACACTCCCAGGACAGGTACAGCACGGGGTTAGATACAGTGTAAAGCTCTCTCTACACTGTCCCCATCAAACACTCACAGGACAGGTACAGCACGGGGTTAAATACAGAGTAAAGCTACCTCTACACTGTCCCCATCAAACACTCCCAGGACAGGTACAGCACGGGGTTAGATACAGAGTAAAGCTCCCTCTACACGGTCCCCACCAATACTCCCAGGACAGGTACAGCACGGGGTTAGATACAGAGTAAAGCTCCCTCTACACGGTCCCCACCAATACTCCCAGGACAGGTACAGCACGGGGTTAGATAGAGTAAAGCTCCATCTACACTGTTCCCATCAAACACACCCAGGACAGGTACTGCACGGCATTAGAAACAAAGTAAAGCTCTCTCTACACTGTCCCCATCAAACACTCCCAGGACAGGTACAGCACGGGGTTAGATACAGAGTAAAGCTCTCTCTACACTGTCCCCATCAAACACTCACAGGACAGGTACAGCACGGGGTTAGATGCAGAGTAAAGCTCTCTCTACACTGTCCACATCAAACACTCCCAGGACAGGTACAGCACGAGCTTAGATACAGAGTAAAGCTCCCTCTACACTGTCCCCATCAAACACTCCCAGAACAGGTACAGCACGTGGTTAGATACAGTGTAAAGCTCCCTCTACACTGTCCCCATCAAACACTCCAAGAACAGGTACAGCACGGGCTAAGATACAGAGGAAAGCTCCCTCCACACTGTCCCCATCAAACACTCCCAGGACAGGTACAGCACGAGCTTAGATGCAGAGTAAAGCTCCCTCTACACTGTCCCCATCAAACACTCCCAGGACAGGCACAGCACGGGGTTAGCTACAGAATAATGCTCCATCCACACTGTCCCCATCAAACAGTCCCAGGACAGGTACAACACGGGGTTAGATACAGAGTAAAGATCTCTCTACACTGTCCGCATCAAACACTCCCAGGACAGGTACAGCACAGGGTTCGATACAGTGTAAAGCTACCTCTACACGATCCCCAACACTCCCAGGACAGGCACAGCACGGGGTTAGATACAGAGTAAACCTCCCTCTACACTGTCCGCATCAAACACTCCCAGGAAAGGTACAGCACGGGGTTCGATACAGTGTAAAGCTCCCTCTGCACTGTCCCCAACCGTCCCAGGTCAGGCACAGCACGGGGTTAGATACAGAGTAAACCTCCCTCTACACTGTCCCCATCAAACACTCCAAGGGCAGGTACAGCACGGCGTTAGATACAGTGTAAAGCTCCCTCTACACTGTCCCCATCAAACACTCCCAGGACAGGAACAGCACTGGGTTAGATACAGAGTAAAGCTCCCTCTACACTGTCCCCATCAAACAGTCCCTGGACAAGTACAGCACGGGGTTAGATACAGAGTAAAGCTCCGTCTACACTGTCCGCATCAAACACTCCCAGGACAGGCACAGCACGGGGTTAGCTACAGAATAATGCTCCATCCACACTGTCCCCATCAAACACTCCCAGGACAGGCACAGCACGGGGTTAGCTACAGAATAATGCTCCATCCACACTGTCCCCATCAAACACTCTCAGGACAGGTACAGCACAGGGTTAGATACAGAGTAAAGCTCCCTTCAACCTGTCCCCATCAAAGACTCCCAGGACAGGTACAGCACAGGGTTAGATACAGAGTAAAGCTCCCTCTCCACTGTCCACATCAAACACTCCCAGGACAGGTACTGCACGGGGTTAGAAACAAAGTAAAGCTCGCTCTACACTGCCCCCATCAAACACTCCCAGGACAGGTACAGCACGGGGTTAGATACAGAGTAAAGCTCCCTCTACACTGTCCCCATCAAACACTCCCAGGACAGGTACAGTACGGGGTTCGATACAGAGTAAAGCTCCCTCTACACAGTCCCCATCAAACACTCCCAGGACAGGAACAGTACGGGGTTCGATACAGAGTAAAGCTCCCTCTACACAGTCCCCATCAAACACTCCCAGGACAGGTACAGCACATGGTTAGATACAGTGTAAAGCTCCCTCTACACTGTCCCCATCAAACACTCCCAGGACAGGTACAGTACGGGGTTCGATACAGAGTAAAGCTCCCTCTACACAGTCCCCATCAAACACTCCCAGGACAGGAACAGTACGGGGTTCGATACAGAGTAAAGCTCCCTCTACACAGTCCCCATCAAACACTCCCAGGACAGGTACAGCACATGGTTAGATACAGTGTAAAGCTCCCTCTACACTGTCCCCATCAACCACTCCCAGGACAGGTACAGCATGGTGTTAGATACAGAGTAAAGCTCCATCTACACTGTCCTCATCAAACACTCCCAGAACAGGTACAGCACGGGGTTCGATACAGGGTAAAGCTACCTCTACACTGTCCCCAACACTCCCAGGCAGGCACAGCACGGGGTTAGATACAGAGCAAACGTCCCTCTACACTGTCCCCATCAAACACTCGCAGGACAGGTACAGCACGGCGTTAGATACAGTGTAAAGCTCCCTCTACACTGTCCCCATCAAACACTCCCAGGACAGGAACAGCACGGGGTTCGATACAGAGTAAAGATCCCTCTACATTGTCCCAACAAACACTCCCAGGACAGGAACAGCACGGGGTTCGATACAGAGTAAAGCTCCCTCTACACTGTCCCCATCAAACACTCCCAGGACAGGAACAGCACGGGGTTCGATACAGAGTAAAGATCCCTCTACATTGTCCCCATCAAACACTCCCAGGACAGGAACAGCACGGGGTTCGATATAGAGTAAAGCTCCCTCTACACTGTCCCCATCAAACACTCCCAGGGCAGGTACAGCACAGGGTTAGATACAGAAGAAACCTCCCTCTTCACTGTCCCCATCAAACACCCCAAGGGCAGGTACAGCATGGTGTTAGATACAGAGTAAAGATCCCTCTACGCTGTCCCCATCAAACACTCCCAGGACTGGTACAGCACGGGCTCAGATACAGAGAAAAGCTCTCTCTACACTGTGCCCATCAAACACTCCCAGGACAGGTACAGCACGGGCTTAGATCCAGAGTAAAGCGCCCTCTACACTGTCCTCATCAAACACTCCCAGGACAGGTACAGCACGGGCTTAGATACAGAGTAAAGCTCCCTCTACACTGTCCCCATCAAACACTCCCAGGACAGGTACAGCACGGGGTTAGATACAGAGTAAAGATCCCTCTACATTGTCCCCATCAAAGACTCCCAGGACAGGTAAAGGACAGGGTTAGATACAGAGTAAAGCTCCCTCGACACTGGTCCCATCAAACACTCCCAGAACAGGTACAGCACATGGTTAGATACAGTGTAAAGCTCCCTTCAACCTGTCCCCATCAAAGACTCCCAGGACAGGTACAGCACAGGGTTAGATACAGAGTAAAGCTCCCTCTACACTGTCCCCTTCAAACACTCCCAGGACAGGCACAGCACGGGGTTAGCTACAGAATAATGCTCCATCCACACTGTGACCATCAAACACTCCCAGGGCAGGTACAGCACGGGCTTAGAAACAATAGTAAAGCTCCCTCTACACTGTCCCCATCAAACACTCCCAGGACAGGGAGAGCACGGGGTTAGATACAGAGTAAAGCTCCCTCTGCACTGTCCCCATCAAACACTCCCAGGACAGGTACAGCACAGGGTTAGACACAGAGTAAAGCTCCCTCTACACTGTCCCCATCTAACAGTCCCTGGACAAGTACAGCACGGGGTTAGATACAGAGTAAAGCTCCGTCTACACTGTCCGCATCAAACACTCCCAGGACAGGCACAGCACGGGGTTAGCTACAGAATAATGCTCCATCCACACTGTCCCCATCAAACACTCCCAGGACAGGCACAGCACGGGGTTAGCTACAGAATAATGCTCCATCCACACTGTCCCCATCAAACACTCCCAGGACAGGTACAGCACAGTGTTAGATACAGAGTAAAGCTCCCTTCAACCTGTCCCCATCAAAGACTCCCAGGACAGGTACAGCACAGGGTTAGATACAGAGTAAAGCTCCCTCTCCACTGTCCACATCAAACACTCCCAGGACAGGTACTGCACGGGGTTAGAAACAAAGTAAAGCTCCCTCTACACTGCCCCCATCAAACACTCCCAGGACAGGTACAGCACGGGGTTAGATACAGAGTAAAGCTCCCTCTACACTGTCCCCATCAAACACTCCCAGGACAGGTACAGTACGGGGTTCGATACAGAGTAAAGCTCCCTCTACACAGTCCCCATCAAACACTCCCAGGACAGGAACAGTGCGGGGTTCGATACAGAGTAAAGCTCCCTCTACACAGTCCCCATCAAACATTCCCAGGACAGGTACAGCACATGGTTAGATACAGTGTAAAGCTCCCTCTACACTGTCCCCATCAAACACTCCCAGGACAGGTACAGCACAGGGTTAGATACAGAGTAAAGCTCCCTTCAACCTGTCCCCATCAAAGACTCCCAGGACAGGTAAAGCACAGGGTTAGATACACAGTAAAGCTCCCTCTACACTGTCCCCATCAAACACTCCCAGAACAGGTACAGCACATGGTTAGATACAGTGTAAAGCTCCCTCCACACTGTCCCCATCAAACACTCCCAGAACAGGTACAACACGGGCTTAGATACAGAGTAAAGCTCCCTCTGCACTGTCCCCAACCGTCCCAGGTCAGGCACAGCACGGGGTTAGATACAGAGTAAACCTCCCTCTACACTGTCCCCATCAAACACTCCAAGGGCAGGTACAACACGGCGTTAGATACAGTGTAAAGCTCCCTCTACACTGTCCCCATCAAACACTCCCAGGACAGGTACAGCACTGGGTTAGATACAGAGTAAAGCTCCCTCTACACTGTCCCCATCAAACACGCCCAGGACAGGTACAGTACGGCGTTAGAAACAAAGTAAAGCTCCCTCTACACTGTCCCCATCAAACACTCCCAGGACAGGTAGAGCACGGGGTTAGATACAGAGTAAAGCTCCCTCTACACTGTCCCCATCAAACACTCCCAGAACAGGTACAGCACACGGATAGATACAGTGTAAAGCTACCTCTACACTGTCCCCATCAACGACTCCCAGGACAGGTACAGCACGGGGTTAGATACAGAATAAAGCTCCATCCACACTGTCCACATCAAACACTGCCAGGACAGGTACAGGACGGGGTTAGATACAGAGTAAAGCTCCCTCTGTACTGTCCCCATCAAACACTCCCAGGACAGGTACAGCAAGGGGTTAGATACAGAGTAAAGCTCCCTCTACACCATCCCCATCAAACACTCCCAGGACAGGTACAGTACGGGCTTAGATACAGAGTAAAGCTCCCTCTACACTGTCCTCATCAAACACTCCCAGGCCAGGTACAGCACGGGCTTAGATACAGAGTAAAGCTCCCTCGACACTGTCCCCATCTAACACTCCCAGGACAGGCACAGCACGGGGTTAGCTACAGAATAATGCTCCATCCACACTGTGCCCATCAAACACTCCCAGGATAGGTACAGCACAGGGTTAGATACTGAGTAAAGCTCCCTCTACACTGTCCCCATCAACCACTCCCAGGACAGGTACAGCATGGTGTTAGATACAGAGTAAAGCTCCATCTACACTGTCCTCATCAAACACTCCCAGAACAGGTACAGCACGGGGTTCGATACAGGGTAAAGCTACCTCTACACTGTCCCCAACACTCCCAGGCAGGCACAGCACGGGGTTAGATACAGAGCAAACGTCCCTCTACACTGTCCCCATCAAACACTCGCAGGACAGGTACAGCACGGCGTTAGATACAGTGTAAAGCTCCCTCTACACTGTCCCCATCAAACACTCCCAGGACAGGAACAGCACGGGGTTCGATACAGAGTAAAGATCCCTCTACATTGTCCCAACAAACACTCCCAGGACAGGAACAGCACGGGGTTCGATACAGAGTAAAGCTCCCTCTACACTGTCCCCATCAAACACTCCCAGGACAGGAACAGCACGGGGTTCGATACAGAGTAAAGATCCCTCTACATTGTCCCCATCAAACACTCCCAGGACAGGAACAGCACGGGGTTCGATATAGAGTAAAGCTCCCTCTACACTGTCCCCATCAAACACTCCCAGGGCAGGTACAGCACAGGGTTAGATACAGAAGAAACCTCCCTCTTCACTGTCCCCATCAAACACCCCAAGGGCAGGTACAGCATGGTGTTAGATACAGAGTAAAGATCCCTCTACGCTGTCCCCATCAAACACTCCCAGGACTGGTACAGCACGGGCTCAGATACAGAGAAAAGCTCCCTCTACACTGTGCCCATCAAACACTCCCAGGACAGGTACAGCACGGGCTTAGATCCAGAGTAAAGCGCCCTCTACACTGTCCTCATCAAACACTCCCAGGACAGGTACAGCACGGGCTTAGATACAGAGTAAAGCTCCCTCTACACTGTCCCCATCAAACACTCCCAGGACAGGTACAGCACGGGGTTAGATACAGAGTAAAAATCCCTCTACATTGTCCCCATCAAAGACTCCCAGGACAGGTAAAGGACAGGGTTAGATACAGAGTAAAGCTCCCTCGACACTGGTCCCATCAAACACTCCCAGAACAGGTACAGCACATGGTTAGATACAGTGTAAAGCTCCCTTCAACCTGTCCCCATCAAAGACTCCCAGGACAGGTACAGCACAGGGTTAGATACAGAGTAAAGCTCCCTCTACACTGTCCCCATCAAACAGTCCCAGGACAGGCACAGCACGGGGTTAGCTACAGAATAATGCTCCATCCACACTGTGACCATCAAACACTCCCAGGACAGGTACAGCACGGGCTTAGAAACAATAGTAAAGCTCCCTCTACACAGTCCCCATCAAACACTCCCAGGACAGGGAGAGCACGGGGTTAGATACAGAGTAAAGCTCCCTCTACACTGTCCCCATCAAACACTCCCAGGACAGGTACAGCACAGGGTTAGATACAGAGTAAAGCTCCCTCTACACTGTCCCCATCAAACACTCCCAGAACAGGTACAGCACACGGATAGATATAGTGTAAAGCTACCTCTACACTGTCCCCATAAAAGACTCCCAGGACAGGTACAGCACGGGGTTAGATACAGAGTAAAGCTCCCTTCAACCTGTCCCCATCAAACACTCCCAGGACAGGTACAGCACGGGGTTAGATACAGAGTAAAGCTCCCTCTACACTGTCCCCATCAAATACTCCCAGGACAGGTACAGCACGGGGTTAGATACAGAGTAAAGCTCCCTCTACACTGTACACATCAAACACTCCCAGGACAGGTACAGTACAAGGTTAGATACCGTGTAAAGCTCCCTCTACACTGTCCCCAACAATCCCAGGGCAGGCACAGCACGGGGTTAGATACTGAGTAAATCTCCCTCTACACTGTCCCCATCAAACACTCCCAGGACAGGTACAGCACGGGCTGAGATACACAGTAAAGCTCCCTCTACACTGTCCCCATCAAACACTCCCAGGACACGCACAGCACGGGGTTAGATACAGAGTAATGCTCCCTCGACACTGTCCCATCAAACACTCCCCAGACAGAAACAGCACGGGGTTAGATCCAGAGTAAAGCGCCCTCTACATTGACACTATCAAACACTCCCAGGACACGTACAGCACAGGGTTAGATACAGAGTAAAGCTCCCTCTACACTGTCCCCATCAAACAGTCCCAGGACAGGTACAACACGGGGTTAGATACAGAGTAAAGCTCTCTCTACACTGTCCGCATCAAACACTCCCACAACAGGTACAGCACACGGTTAGATACAGAGTAAAGATCCCTCTACACTGTCCTCATGAAACACTCCCAGGACAGGTACAGCACGGAGTTAGATACAGAGTAAAGCTCCCTCTACACTGTCCTCATCAAACAGTCCCAGGACAGGAACAGCACGGGGTTCGATACAGAGTAAAGCTCCCTCTACACTGTCCCCATCAAACACTCCCAGGACAGGTACAGCACAGGGTTAGATACAGAGTAAAGCTCCCTCTACATTGTCCTCATCAAACATTCCCAGGACAGGTAAAGCACAGGGTTAGATACAGAGTAAAGCTCCCTCTACACTGGTCCCATCAAACACTCCCAGAACAGGTACAGCACATGGTTAGATACAGTGTAAAGCTCCCTTCAACCTGTCCCCATCAAAGACTCCCAGGACAGGTACAGCACAGGGTTAGATACAGAGTAAAGCTCCCTCTACACTGTCCCCATCAAACACTCCCAGGACAGGCACAGCACGGGGTTAGCTACAGAATAATGCTCCATCCACACTGTGACCATCAAACACTCCCAGGACAGGTACAGCACGGGCTTAGAAACAAAGTAAAGCTCCCTCTGCACTGTCCCCATCAAACACTCCCAGGACAGGGAGAGCACGGGGTTAGATACAGAGTAAAGCTCCCTCTACACTGTCCCCATCAAACACTCCCAGGACAGGTACAGCACAGGGTTAGATACAGAGTAACGCTCCCTCTACACTGTCCCCATCAAACACTCCCAGAACAGGTACAGCACACGGATAGATATAGTGTAAAGCTACCTCTACACTGTCCCCATCAAACACTCCCAGGACAGGTACAGCACGGGGTTAGATACAGAGTAAAGCTCCCTCTACACTGTCCCCATCAAACACTCCCAGGACAGGTAAAGCACACGGTTAGATACAGAGTGAAGATCCCTCTACACTGTCCCCATCAAACACTCCCAGAACAGTTACAGCACACGGTTAGATACAGTGTAAAGCTCCCTCAACATTGTCCCCATCAAACACTCGCAGGACAGGAACAGCACGGGGTTCGATACAGAGTAAAGCTCCCTCTACACTGTCCACATCAAACACTCCCAGGACAGGTACAGCACGGGGTTAGATACAGAGTAAAGCTCCCTCTCCACTGTCCCCATCAAACACTCCCAGGACAGGTACAGCACGGGGCTAGATACAGAGTAAAGCTCCCTCTACACTGTCCCCATCAAACACTCCCAGGACAGGTAGAGCACGGGGTTAGATACACAATAAAGCTCACTCTACACAGTCCCCATCAAACACTCCCAGGACAGGTACAGCACGGGGTTAGATACAGAGTAAAGCTCCCTCTTCACCGTCCCCACCAATCACTCCCAGGACAGGTACAGCACGGGCTTAGATACAGAGTTAAGCTCCCTCTACACTGTCCTCATCAAACATTCCCAGGACAGGTACAGCACGGGCTTAGATACAGAGTAAAGCTCCCTCTGCACTGTCCCCATCAAACACTCCCAGGACAGGTATAGCACGGGGTTCGATGCAGAGTAAAGCTCCCTCTACACTGTCCCCATCAAACACTCCCAGAACAGGTACAGCACACGGATAGATATAGTGTAAAGCTACCTCTACACTGTCCCCATCAAACACTCCCAGGACAGGTACAGCACGGGGTTAGATACAGAGTAAAGCTCCCTCTACACTGTCCCCATCAAACACTCCCAGGACAGGTAAAGCACACGGTTAGATACAGAGTGAAGATCCCTCTACACTGTCCCCATCAAACACTCCCAGGCCAGGTACTGCACACGGTTAGATACAGTGTAAAGCTCCCTCTCCACTGTCCCCATCAAACACTCCCAGGACAGGAACAGCACGGGGTTCGATACAGAGTTAAGATCCCTCAACATTGTCCCCATCAAACACTCCCAGGACAGGCACAGCACGGGGTTAGCTACAGAATAATGCTCCATCCACACTGTGACCATCAAACACTCCCAGGACAGGTACAGCACGGGCTTAGAAACAAAGTAAAGCTCCCTCTGCACTGTCCCCATCAAACACTCCCAGGACAGGGAGAGCACGGGGTTAGATACAGAGTAAAGCTCCCTCTACACTGTCCCCATCAAACACTCCCAGGACAGGTACAGCACAGGGTTAGATACAGAGTAACGCTCCCTCTACACTGTCCCCATCAAACACTCCCAGAACAGGTACAGCACACGGATAGATATAGTGTAAAGCTACCTCTACACTGTCCCCATCAAACACTCCCAGGACAGGTACAGCACGGGGTTAGATACAGAGTAAAGCTCCCTCTACACTGTCCCCATCAAACACTCCCAGGACAGGTAAAGCACACGGTTAGATACAGTGTAAAGCTCCCTCAACATTGTCCCCATCAAACACTCGCAGGACAGGAACAGCACGGGGTTAGATACAGAGTGAAGATCCCTCTACACTGTCCCCATCAAACACTCCCAGAACAGTTACAGCACACGGTTAGATACAGTGTAAAGCTCCCTCAACATTGTCCCCATCAAACACTCGCAGGACAGGAACAGCACGGGGTTCGATACAGAGTAAAGCTCCCTCTACACTGTCCACATCAAACACTCCCAGGACAGGTACAGCACGGGGTTAGATACAGAGTAAAGCTCCCTCTCCACTGTCCCCATCAAACACTCCCAGGACAGGTACAGCACGGGGTTAGATACAGAGTAAAGCTCCCTCTACACTGTCCCCATCAAACACTCCCAGGACAGGTAGAGCACGGGGTTAGATACACAATAAAGCTCACTCTACACAGTCCCCATCAAACACTCCCAGGACAGGTACAGCACGGGGTTAGATACAGAGTAAAGCTCCCTCTACACTGTCCCCATCAAACACTCCCAGGACAGGTAGAGCACGGGGTTAGATACACAGTTAAGCTCCCTCTACACTGTCACCATCAAACACTCCCAGGACAGGTACAGCACGGAGTTAGA